>NW_004524627.1:9247312-9268637 GCF_000260255.1 Octodon degus | reverse complement strand
TTCTTCTTCTTCTTCTTCTTCTTCTTCTTCTTCTTCTTCTTCTTCTTCTTCTTCTTCTTCTTCTTCTTCTTCTTCTTCTTCTTCTTCTTCATGTGATCATTAAGATTTTTATTTTAAAAGCCTGTGTTACAGTCCAGGGCACCTACTACACAGGAAGGAGCTCTCTTACAGTAAAACCCCAAGTTTCATTATTTGTAGGCCACTCAGGAACAGTTCACTTAATGATATTTACTAAATATATACAATATAAAATAGCTTTAGGAACTTGGGTTATAGCAATGCACAATCTCATAAAATCCCTTAAATTCTCTTCACTAACAGATAAAAATATGCATTGTGATGGATGGTGTGCATTGTTATGAAAAATAAATCAGGGAAGGTTTTGTGTGATGAAATTTTAAGGAGTGGTTAGGAAAGCCCTCAGATGATAATAATATTCGAACTGAGATTTGAAAAATATAAGGAGGTAAGGCATGTGTATACTTTCAGAGGGGAGTTTCATTCAGAGAGAAGAGCATAAGCAAAAAGAAAAAAAATCTGACATGAAAGAATGCCTGATGTGTTAGAGGACCAGCAAGAAGGTGCTGAAGCCAAATGAGCTAGGGAGAGTATGTTTAGGAAACAAGGCAGAGGTGATGAGGGATCAGGTACAATAGGACTAAGGGCCACTGTAAGACTTTGGAGTCTATTTCCTCTGAGGTAAAATGGAAAGCCTATAGGAGGTTAGAGCTGAGCCAGCATCCAACAGCGTCATTCTCCCCTTGTGTGGAGAAGAGTAAAAGAGCAAGGAGAGAAACAGACCGATTTCTAGATCTCTCAATAGAAGGACACTGTGGCTGCCTAAGGGCTATTTTGTACTTAGATAAGAGATGAGGATGGAGTGGGCCAAGCTGATGAGCATGGGCTGAACTTACTGATGCTACAAAAGGACATGACATGGCACTTCTTGGTACCATGAGGGATATAGAGCCATCTCTCCAGATATTTGTGATTGTTGCTGCACTCCCAAGTGTGTTATACTAGACACTGGAGGCAAAGTATCACTCAGCAAAAGGGAAAGAGCTCAGTAGATGTACTTATGCATGTAAGTTCTATCTTGTAAAGCCACAATGTATATTTATTTCTTTTTACAAATAAACTTTATTCAGTACTACTAATATAAAAAAGTGATTCATAAAAGAAAAAGAAATTACAATATGAAATAAGAATGCTGTCACCAAACAAGATACAAGGTTTGTGTCATTAGTGATTCTTTTGGTTCAGGTTTTTAAATAGTGAGTGTTCATGTCTAATGGAATGTAACAACCAGCATTTTAAAGAAAATTCAGATGGAACAAAAATCAATGTTATAATTTAATTCTGTCTAGAACATGAAGTAAGTGATCCTGAGCATAAGGAAATTTAAAAAAAATCTTTCAGCTGCATGATGGTTCTGGGTACATATAAAGGCCAATAATTTGGAGGAGAACTATTGATTGACGCATTAGCAGCTTTGTGAGTCAACATTTCTCTCTTTGTAAAATGAGAGAGCTGAATTAGGTCTCTCTTCTGCTTCTAAAATTCAATAATATGTTTCTGTTTTAGAAAAAATTCAATCTGAAGTCTAAACTTACGGACCTTTCTGCACTCAGTATATACATTATATGCCATATAAATTTTGTGGAATCATAATAAAACCTCCAACTGGTCTCTCAAAGTTTGAAGTAGAATTAAGTAGTTGAGAAATGTAAGGCTATCAATCTATAGGTATAATACAGATTTAAAACAGCATCTTAATGCTACAGGAAAAAAAATATTTTTGAGAAGGTAGAGGGCATAATTTTTTTAAAGTGACTCAATATTTTA
This sequence comes from Octodon degus, assembly GCF_000260255.1. Classification (NCBI taxonomy): domain Eukaryota; kingdom Metazoa; phylum Chordata; class Mammalia; order Rodentia; family Octodontidae; genus Octodon; species Octodon degus. Next base: position 9,266,792 of record NW_004524627.1, on the reverse strand, counting down.
AAAAAGAAACAGTTCCCAACTTCAATTTTAGTCTTAGAACAGGAAATATTTGTTCTTTTTTTTCACTTAAAAAAGAGTCTTCTGCAGAATATTCACATTGAACTTCATCCTTGGATTTTCATAAAATTCAAGGGTTAGTATATAAAAACACTGGCCTATCTTTCCCTTTTATGGGTAAATTTCTTTAAAACAAAAGCAGGTATTTCCTTAAAATTCTGTTTGTCTTTAAGTGTTTCATTTGTAAAAGGGCTGGGCAAATAGCTCAGTGGATTGGGGTTTGATCCCTGGGCCTGCCATGCCAGCCCCATCCCCATGGTACACTGAGATGGCAATTGAGACTGGGCGTGGTGGAGTGTGCCTGAAATCCCAGCTCTTGGGAGGCTGTAAACAGGTGGATCACTATGAGTCTTATCTAGTAGTGAGACCCTGAACACTCTGTAAACTGTTTCCTAAAATTAAAAAAAAAGCAGTGTTTCAAGGCAGAGAATTGTATTGTATGGCAACTTCATTTTGGCAAAGTCTGGGAAGGAGTTTATACTACAATATAAAAGAAGGTAGTAAGAATGTTATAGAGTTCAGTGAGGCCAAACCTTTTAGAGCTTATAATAATACGAACAGCTCAATGTGGCATGTGTGCTATATACTTGCCATTACTGGTCTAGAAGCTATTATAGTTAGCAACAACTCCCAAGTCTCTGTAAACTGTTTCCTAAAATTAATGGCATGTTTCTATATACAAGAAACATTTACTTCTTGTTCATGCTTTGTATTCTTTATACATGTACAGGGAGTTTCACTCTTCTTACTCAGCCATTGTGGAGATTTCTGATCACCAATCCATGGGGCAAAGAGAGCTACAGAAGCCCTTGTGCTGATAATTATGAGGTCCAATTGGGAAGCCTTGTGCAGTGTTTTATCTCACAATTTCCTGTTCAGAATGAGTGCTGTTGCCCTGTTCTTGGGCAAAGGGCCAGAGAATGCAATACTACCATATGTGCCAATCAGGGTGAAATAGTTATTGAATATTACTGAAGACAACCTCTATTATGGTTTCTGTCTAAATGTCACTCTAAAGTATTATGTAGCCATGGGGGTAGCTGAATCTAGAGTTCATGACTTATTCATAGTTGAGTGCTTGCATTAAGGGTGCTAGGATTAAGTCTAGGTGATTGATGGATCACTGCACTGATTTACTGACACCACCCTAATCCCAGAAATCTGTATAAAATAAAAGGGAAGAAAAGGAACCTGTTTCACCCTGTTTGCTCATGTTGCTTTTGCTGTCTTCTGCTACCATGAACTGTTGGCCCTCTGCCATGTCACCCTACCTTGGAGACAGCTGAGTATGAACTGAAACCTCTACAAACTGTGACCTAAATAAACTTTTCCCCTAGAAAAGTAACCAAGACACCTTCTGCCCTTCTGTTCAACAAAACTCCATTTATCTTTTAGTCTACACACAAAATAGATACACTAATATCCCATGTGACACAAATGGAAACTTTGACCTAGTCACAAATTTCAAAGTTTAGAAAATTTAGAGTGATCCACAACCATAATAACTCAACGTTTATCTCTAAGCTTCACTGATTCTGGATCAGGAAGGAGAGTTTCCTGAGCACCTTTTCTCTGCTAGAGGTCTTTTTGGGAGTACGTAGCTTCCAGTATATTTTGCACCTTGCTGTGCTGGATGGTCTGATACTCTTGCTGAGGAAAGATGATTGAAATGATGTTAGCAGGGAAATGTGGGTGGAATACATGTTTTTGTTGACATATTTTTCAAGTATTTTCTTTTGTTAAATTATTATTATTTGCTGTGCTGGGCCTCGGGCATTTCCACTGATCTTCATCTATAATTCTTTTTAATTCTCTGTTTCGAGGTGACATCATTGTTAAGTTGTCCAAGATGGGCTTACATTTGTGATCTTGCTCTAGCCTCCCACAGTGCTGGAATTATAGGTGTGTGTCTGTGGAGAACCACCTGAGCAGTTCTCCTTGAAAGAAGAGCGACTGTCTCCATTTTGACTGAGCCTGACCCTATTTCCTTGTATTGTTCTGTACAGAGCTGGTTAGGACTTGTGTTTATCCTTCAATTGGCCTTAAGCAATGTATATTGGTCTAGCTGAGGTGCTGGTGATAGTTTTTGAAGGTGGTGTACATGTTTCCCTGGTAACCTATATCTGCTGCTCTTTAATGTGAGCCAGGTTGAGACAGGATGGTAGAGCTAATGCTCCATGCTGCCAGGTGGGATCTAGCCTCGAGAAAGAGGCTATGACTTTCTGGGGCTTGAAAGACTACATCAAAGCTGAAGCACCAGACTTACCAAAACATTAAATACTATATAACGCAGATTACTGTCTCTGCATATCCTCTCTGCATATCGCAGAGGTAAATTTAGGCCACCCACCTAGCTCAGCTCACAATGATCACCTACTTCCCACAATTCTCAGTCAATCCTCCTCAAGCCACTCCCCCACTGAATAAAAACCAGGTGAGGCCCGGGGTCACTCTCAGGGTTCTGGAAAGCCATCTTCATGGCTGGACTTAGAGCCCTTTGACTCCCCGATGGTTTAAAATATAACTTAGTTTCTTTATTTTCATCATGGCTTCCATTGTAAGTGGTAGATTGGAATCAGTGTGATGTGATTCCAATAAATTTTGGGATTATAGATATTGGCTTCTTGGACCAAGACAATGATCTGGAAGTGTCTCCTACATGTATCATCATCGCTAAGCTTGTTAAATTATTAAGGAAGTTTTTAAAATTGACTTACAGAGATAAAACTTATGCATACTGATGTGGTATCATGTGATATCTTGATACATGAATACATTGTGTAATATTTAAATTAAGTTAAACATCTATCTCCTCAAAATTTTTCATTTATTTATGGTGAAAATATTTAGAAACATTTCTTTCAGTGCTTTGAAACGTATGGTCAATAACTACAATCCATAGCAAATATTTTTCAGAGGTTAATATGTAGTGATTGTAAGGCCTTGTAAAACAATTACCTTAATACTTTTTTGTCAGGTGCTAATTAGCAATAGCACCTCAACAATGTTGAAATGTTCTGTTTCAGGCATCTATTCTGCATTACAAACTACTCTTGAATTTAGTAGCTTAAAATAGCAGCATTTTGTTTATGGACTCTCAGCTCTGCAATCTGAGCAGGGCTTAGCAGGGCTCTCTCATTTCTGCCCAGCATGGGCCAGATTGCTGCAAGGGTGGCACTGCCTGAGTGTCCATGTGCTGATACTAACTGGAGAGCTCAGCTGAGCACTCTCCCAAGGCCTCACTGTACCTTCTCTGTGCCTCTTCCTATGGCCAGGTCATGTTTTCATTGGGTAAAGTTTGGGTTGTCAGACTTGTACCAGAAAGCAAAAGCAAAAGCTAATTAAGACTCTGACCTGAAATTGGCAATCTTTCATCACTGCTGAATTCCATTGATTATATCATTGATTATAGCAGAGTCATTTTTGAGAAGTCAAGCATGTAAGGGTAGAAACAAAAAGAATGGAAATATTGGGAAGCCTGAATCTTGAAGTCCATCCAATAAAATCTTTATTACAGTTTAACTTTATTCAACCCAGCAAATCTACCAGTGGGGCTCTGTACTAAGAAAATTATCTTACAAATGAAAAAGGCTTTATTGACAAAGACGCTTATAATGGCTTTCAATAATAGTATCAGTGGCAATGGAAACACCCTAAATGTCCACTGACAGGACAATGTGTGACTCATGCTCACAGTATAGGACAGTTTGTGAACAAGATTTCACACAGAGTGTTTAATGGCACAGCATATAGTCATGGTAAATGAATAAATATGAAGAAAAGGGTGAATGGTAAAATGTACTACTTTGTAAGCTAAATTATAATATAAAAATTTATACCTGGGCCTACCTGGAAAAAAGACATGAAGGTATTACCAATAAGCCTGATTATTAGGGTAGAAAGATGAATAAATATTTTTAGATTTGTATTTTTAAATTTTTTCTGTTTGGATCCTTTTTGTGTTGATATAACAAAATGCTACAATAATTAGTGAAGAACAGAAATTTATTTCTCAGTTTTGGAGGATGGGAAATCCAAAATCAAGCAACCCACAGGTTTGTTATTCAGGAATGGCCCCATTTCTGCTTCCAAACTGGTGCCTTCAACTAACTCTGGTTCTCCAATGTACAGGAACACTCTGTCCTCAGTAAGCAGAAGGTAGGAGGAAAGGAAAGGTGAACTGTGAAATCCTTTTATAAGGAAACTGAATCTCATTCACAAGGGAAGAGTCTTCATAGCCTAGGCACCTCTCAATATTTGCTAATCATCATACTTGCATTTTGCAAGGGGCAAAGTTAAGTCATAGCAAATGCTTAAGACCAGTTTTAAAGTAAAATATATATTTTTATTATTTTGATGTTAGTGAATAATGGCATGTAATTATTTCTCATACATATTTTATATTTGAAGTATTCTGTGTATTATTTGAAAATGATTTTCACAGTTGAATTTTAGATACTGGAAATTCTGGGTCCTAGAGATCACAGGGGCCCCAGTGGATCCAGGAGGACATCTGATTCCATCAGGTTGGAAGAGGCATTCAGGGTCTTGAGTGGAATTGTGTGTGCATCTTTATGCTTGCAAATATCCTTTGAGGCCAAAAGGAGTGAGAGGGAGTAAAGTGGGCCTAAAAGTGATGAGAAAATGAACTGTTCAGAGGCAGCCTGGAAGAGTACTTCACTTTAATTTTTTTGTTTTCTTTGTTTTGTTTTTTTGATACAGGGTCTCACTATGCAGTTCAGACTCCTAGTGATTCTCCTGTTTTCAGCCTCCCCAGCAGCTGGGATTACAGGTGTATACCAACATGCCCAGCCTCCATCTCCAGCTCAGCATACCCTGGGGGTGAGGCCTGTGTGACATGTGCTACCGGGAATAGAACCCCAGTCCCTATACTTGCCTAAGCAGGCACTTAGTCTGCTGAGCTATCTTGCTGGCCCTAGCACATTTTATAGAAACATTTCTGGTGGTGTGCTAAATGTTGGGACTACAGTACAGGTGATAGCAGCAGTTTTTTTTTTTTTTTCAGTTTTTAAAAATTATTTATTTATTTAGTACAGGGTCTTGCTACACAGCTTGGACTCCTAGTGATATCCCCCTGTCTCAGCCTCCTCAGCATTGGGATTACAGGCATATATCACCATGCCTGGTTTAAGTGTCCAGCAAAGTGCACCTGGGTTCTGGGGCCAGCAAGGCATTTTTGGTTCTGGGGATTGAACCCAGGTCCTTGTGCTTGCCAGGCAAGTGATTAGACCACTGAACTATCTTCCCATGCACGTTTCCATGACCAGCACAGCACACCTGGGGTTCTAGGACCAGCAAGGCATTCTTTGGTATTGGGGATTGAACCCAAGTCCTTGCACTTGCCAGGGAGGCACTTAGGCTGCTGAGCTATCTCCCTAGCCTACAAGGAACAGTTTTTACCTAAAGGAAGCAACAGCCTTAGAAAGAGAAAATGATACAGATAACTGGAGTCTGAAATACAGAGTAACAGAAAGCATTTTTAAGTGAATCAAATGTATAAAACAAGGGCCAGCCAAATAGCTCAGCAGATTAAAGTGCCTGCTTAGGCAGATGCAGGAGCTAAGGGTTCAATCCCCAGGCCTGCTGTGCCACCCGGCCCCCAGGGTGCACTCAGATGGCAACTGAGACTGGGTGTGGTGGCACACGCCTGTAATCACATCACTTGGGAGGCTGTAAACAGGAGGATCATTATGAGTCTGAATTACACAGTGAGAACCTGTACACCCTGTACACCCTGTCCTAAATAAAAAAAAAGTATAAAGCAAAGCATTGCCAAATAATACCCTGATCTTTGACTTCTATATGTAGAAATATAGATTTCTTTTTTTTTTTTGTGGAACCAGGGATTGAACTCAAGCCCTTGCACTTGCCAGGGAAGCACTTATTCTACTGAGCCATCTCCCCAGCCCCTGAAATATAGATTTTTCAGCAAAGACATTGGTTATTTTGGTAAACTTGAGAGTTTCAAAATTGTTATTATTAACATCAGACTCAACCTTTTCTAAAGTCTCATATTGGTCTTTATTATGGCTTGTATTTAGATGTCTTCCCAAGGCTGCATTTGTTCCTAGGTGGAGATTTTTAAGAGGTGGGTGGATTGAGAGTGTGCAACAGATTCCTGGTGCAATGGTGGGCTTAAGTTTGTGTGGTTGCTATATCAATCCACTGATTGGTTCAGTATCACACTAACTTACTCTATCTAGTGGCCTAGATAGGAAATAAAAGGAGCAGAACACACTGTCAATGCCTCTTCCTTGTTGCTTTTGGCACCTTGTGGGTGCCATGAACTGCTGTCTGTGACACCCACCTGCTATGTGCCACTCTGCTTTGGAGCAAGCCGATTAGGGACTGAAACTTCTGCAAACTGTGTTAAACAAACATTTCCCCCTTTAACTTTGGTGCTGGATATTTTGCCTCAACAACTAGAATGGTAGCTGAAATAGTCTTATTATTTACTCTTTTACTGAGAGAAAAGTAGATCATTAAACCCATAAGAAAAACAACAAAAGAAAAAGATGTGCTCATAGCTCACACAGCTGATTTTTACCTGATTTCTTAATCTTCTTGTTTAGAAGTTCTTGTAAGATTTTTTTAGTTTTTGCTTTGTTTTAAAAAGAATAAAGCTTAAATAAAGTGAAGTTATATAAAATAGGTTCAGCACTACAATAAAGTTTCATAATGAGCTATCTCTAGCAAAAATCTATATATAGGGCAGGAGAGACAGCTCAATGGTGTAAGCATCTTCCTGGAAAGCAAAGGTCCTGACTTTGAGTTTTGGTACCACAAAACAACAATAACAACAACAACAACAACAAAAACAACAACAGCAGCAGCAGCAACAGCAACAACAATAAAACATATAGGTGAAAGTTTTGTCTGAATGTAGAATTGATGCATGTTTTATATTATTTGGACAATAAAAATTAAATTATAATTTTCATCTATAATTAATTCTATGTCACAAACTACCCTAACTTTTTCATGTAAATATATGTAACAAGATTGCTTATTTTAGAAAACTGTGGTTATATTATATAATCCTATATATGACTTATTTTTCCTTAATTACTAGACTATTTTCATGTTATTAGACTACTTTATGTTTTTCATGGTTATGTAGCACTATATTGTGTACATGTATCACGATATATTTAATTATTCTACTATTACATGTTTTATAACATACAATATGTATGCTATTTATGTATTTATAAATTTATTTTGTTTTATTTTATTGATTGCAGTACTGGAGACTGAGTCAGGACCTTTGTACTCAGCTACATCTCCAGTCTTTTTTAAAATTTGAGACATGTGTCACTAGATTTGTCATGCTAGGCTCAGCATTGTGAGCCTCCTGCCTCAGCCACTCACAGTGCTAGAATGCCTGGCTGTCAGATTTATTTTTCTCAATTTTGTTCACATCGCTGAAGGAAAGCAGAGCACATGCAACAGCACCCCAGGAGAACTGCTACATGTGCCACTGGGCTCTGGAGACCTTCTCACAAGGTAATTTCTGTGGCTTGATCCTCCCCTTGTAATTACATGATTACATAGGTGTTCCCTGGCTTCAGGCCTTATAATCCTGGAAAGCTATATGAAGCAAATCTCTAACCTTAGTCAGTTTGGGATCCTATAATAAAACCCCATAAATTGAGTGGTTTATCAATACTAGAAATGTATTTCTCACAGACCTGGGGATATATTTCTGAGAGCAGGGTGCCATCCCAGTCAGGTTCTGAGGAGGGCCTTCTTCTGATATGCTCATTACTGACTTCTTGCTATAGTCTCACCTGGCTGAAAGAACGCTAGTTAGCCCTCTGGCCTCTTATAAATGAGGTCATTAACCCCATTCATAGAGGGTCTTCCCTACAGTTAGTCATCTTCCAAAAGCTCCACATTCAAATATTATCACACTGAGATTAGGTTTCAACATATTAATTGAAAGGGGGGCACACCTGATATTCTGTTCATAGTTTCCCCTCACCTCTGACTTTCAGTTTGAGTTCATGTAGGTCATGTTGAGATTCTGAGATTGCTCTCATTTTACTTCTTCACCCCTTGAGTTTTGCTTGATAATCTATTTTTTTAAAAAACTGCATTATAGGGTGCTAAGATATATGGAAACTGCAGGGTGTACTTTAAGTTGATAAATATCTGCAATTTGATACTTCCTCAACAGACAGCCTCCACTAAGTGGGTCATAAATATTTGCAGTACTAAAAGAAAGTGGTGGAAAAGCCACACCTTTGCACTTCTTGCATCATAGAGCTGATTACTGAGTTAATGAGAAGGCAGCTGAAACCTCCAAAACACGTACAGAAGGCAAGGCTGGTGCTGCTTAGAACTCCATTCATGTTCTCTGCTTTTTCACACTTAAAACTTCAGAAATATCTGGTAAGTTGCCATGAGAAAAGGTGAAGAGGATTAATCTTACTGAAGTAAGACTAATGAGTTGAAGAAGTACAGGATTGATTATTGGGGAGGTGGAGCAAAGAATGGGAAGTCGTAAGTGCTTAGACATTTCTCAGAATACTCTTCCCCATAAATTTGGAGAAGCAGTGTGTTGTGCGCTGAAAGGACTGGATACATTGCTTAAAGACTTAGATTCTGATGAAGTGAATTTACTTGTTAGCTGTGTGATGTTGGGTAAATACTGCCATTTCTTAAAGACATATATTTCTCAACTGACAAAATGAGATGACTGAAATAAAGATTATATGTTCACTTACATTCTGTTTCTAAATAGTGTTGGACACATTTTTGCCCAAATTTGTATGAGTACATTTTTTTACTCTTAGTAAATCACAAGTGAGACTGTGAAATATTCTCTTCTAATATGAATCAAGTATCAGGGAGCACTTCCTTTTAGTATAACTTCTTCATCTTGAATTAGACTTTGCAATATCTGACATATATCTTGTGTGGAGAATGGCTGTGGTTTTTAGGTAACTCAATAATTTTTTTTAATAGAAAGTATACCTAGGATTGTTGTGCTCTTTGGAGAGTCTAGAGCTGTAAAACACTTAAATAATGAAATTGCTAAAATCATTTTATTGGTGAAAAATGTGTCCAATGCTATTTAGAAACTGTTCTTATAAATGGTTGTGCAGAACTTTTTATTTTCACAAAAAGTTGGCAATTTGACTCACAATTAAATCCATTTATAAGATACAGGTGTGCTTGAATTTTGCCTGAGGACTAAAGTCCACATCTTTCTTAAGAAGCAACTTGCACAACAAATGGCATCTGAAAGTGTGTGTGTCAGTCATTTTTCTGCTGTTAGACACAGTTCCTGACATCCACCACTTAAAGGTGGATCTATTTAATTTGACTCATGGCTTCAGCTCATAGTCAGCTGTGCCCAAGCTGGAAACGTCATGGCAGGAGGGTGTGGCAGAGCAGAGGGGCTTAGTTCATGGCAGAAAGCAGAGCAAGAGAAGGATGCAGAAAAAGAACTGATTGTGTACTGCACATGGCCATGGCTCCACATCAAAAAGACATACCCAGGGGTGTGCTTTATTAATCTGATAGGAGCTTCTTAATCCAGTGAAGTTGATGTATCAGGGTTAACAGTCATAGGCTTTATCCTAAAGAAAAGTCCATGATTTTGGGGAGTCCCAGAAATAAATGAGTAGGACCGTGAGTGAAGATCACATCAACAAATGCAGGTGATGAGTGTGAGAGAGTCACTTTGCACCATTAATAGGAATACAGGGGCTGGGGAGATGGCTCAGTAGAATAAGCACTTGCCTGGCAAACACAAAGTCCTGAGTTCAATCCTCAGTTCCACACACACACACAAAAAAAAAAAGAATGAAAAAAAAAAAAAAAGGAATCCATTTTACTACCTGCAGGAGGGGTAATCTGCCCTTCAATCTGCAGCACCAGCTTCTTTATCATTTTGAGATATAGCAATCAGTACTTCTTAGTCTCTACTGGCCATAGGGCAGAGTCTTGTCAATGAATATTAGTAGGTATCATGTGCAGACACCTACACCTGACCAAAACAACCTGTCCTTTCCCAAGGCACATGTGATATGACATAATACTACATTAATGAGCATCCCCTTCTTTGGGGGCCTAGACCAACACATAACATCCCTACCTGTGATACCACTTGTTTGTACATGTGCTTTCCTTGTCTTGGTCATATTTGTATGCATGTTTTTAAGAGAAAGTCTCAAAGAATTAAACTCTAATCTTATGAATTTATGGATGATAGACATTGTTTAGTTTGGCCTGTGCCTTAATTAAATATTGTTTGAATTCTGGTTTTCTGGGGAATTTTTTTTTTTTTCTCTATAAGAGAATAGCTGAGACTGGGTAAATAATAAGAGAGAAGATTTGCTTCTTACAATTCTGGAAACTAAGATGTCTAAGATCAAGAAGTCAGTAGCTGGTGAGGACTGCAGAACAGTATTGTTCCATGGAAGAAGGCAGAAGACCAAGAGAGGATGAAAGGACAAGAAATGAATGGGCAGCCATAGCTCACTTCTGACTACTGTTAAACCATTCATGGGAGTGGAGGATTCATGACCTCAGCACATCCCATTAGACTCACCTCCCAATACTGTTTCACTGGACATTAAGTTTTTAATACATTGTTTGGGAGGAATACTGTCACATCACAGAAGTTTAAAAAAAGTTTATAAGACTAGAGATTGACCCCATGGCTTTCACCCTGAGCTATAACCTCAGTTTCTTTCTTATTTTTATTTTTTATTTATGTGTGTGTGTGTGTGTGTGTGTGTGTGTGTGTGTGTGTGTGTGGTCAGCTCAGCCCACCAGGGCTGGGGCTGGCTGGCATGTGGTGCTGGGGGATTGAACCGCGGTCCCTGTGCTTTGCTAAGCTTGTTCTAAGTAGGTGCTTTAGACCACTGAGCCATCTCACCAGCCCTTATTTTTTATTTTAAGACATGTTATCACTAATTCAACAAATTGCTCAATTTGGGCTAGAACTAATAATCCTCCTGTCTCAACTTCCCACAGCCCTGAGATTATAGGCATATACCACCATGACTGGCCATAATAATTTTGTAGCACTGTGGATGGCAGTGTTTGAGCTGAGCTGTGCATGCAGTGAACATACATTGTCCTCTTGCATCTTGCCCCTATCGCTACCAAGTGTATCTTGGGCATCCTACCTTCTCCTGCTTTTAGTTTTCTGCCAGGTCTTGGGAATCTCTTAGGACTTGTCAAAATTCCTCTTTAGAGAAGGTCCTTATATTTCAGAGGTTTTACACTGTTTTGTTTCCCCCAGTGACACTTCAGTGCCATCCTAAGCTCAGTATCACAGGATGGTTTTCTTTCACTTGGTTTATTTTATAGCATCCACTGTACTTCTGGGCACAAAGTAGGGTATTTTATCCCAAACTTTAGCCTTATGAAGCCTCTCCCCACTCTTTTATTTGGTGGGCTTTGCACCCAAAACCTTCACAGTTGGCCTTTTCTATCCTATTACCTTCTCATCCAATTGAGACTTTGAGCTTTTGTTCAACTCTAGAACATGTGAAGCACTAAGTATCAAAATGCTTGAACTTCCAAGAACTGTGACCCAGCACCTGGCCCAGAACTTGGAACTACCCATTGCTTCTGGCCCCACTGTTCCAACACAGTGAGTGGCCACAGGAGGCCCCAAGGCGAGAACAAAGTGAAAGCATCACCCTATCAGAGGTCACCTAAATGGGCCAGGGTGGCTCATGCCAATGAGCATGGCCTTTAAGAATGGCTGGGCAGTGAAGAGTGCTTCTTTAAAAGTTTTCTGGAAGAGAAAAGCAAAGATTTTCTTAAAAAGAAGCACTTGAAATGATTAAATTTGCTATTATACAAGTAATATGCTTTAAAGTAACAACTCATATGGACAGCATAATATCCTTTATGGACTAAGAAAACTGAGAGATGGTTTAAATTCTTCAATTAGTATCTTTTTTTTGTTTAATTTTAGAGAGCCATGAAATATCACTCTTTTCTCATAGCTCTCTCTTAATGACTTTATTCAAATCTAAGTTTCTTTCCCTGGAGTCTAAATGAATGAGTCAGACTTGCATTAAGTAAGCCCCAATAAGAAAAGTGGACACTATTTAATGAAAATAATTTCAAATATTGGCAACATTTTGCTTGAGTTTTTCCCATTTTCATTTTGCATACTGATATTCACATGGCTTCGGAGGTAGACTGTGTCCTTCATATGACCTTCCTCCCTCTTAGGCCAGACTTGTGCCTGCAAATGCCACCCAGCTTGTCCATGTGCTTTTCTATAAGAAATATTATAGGGTTTTTTTTTCAGATGAGTTATATAATTTAAGGTACATTTTCCTGTTCTGAACATTTTTAAAATTAATTTTTAAATATTTTATTTTTTATTCATTTTAATGAGAAGAAAAGATGAAATAGCAATGAGTTTCAGAACAGGTTAGTATGACAGTTATAATAATTAATATCTTGCATATTATTGACCTCATAGTTTAGTTCAGAGGACAAGATGTAGACATGATATCTTGTCTTAAACACTATTAGTACAAACTTTTCTTCTATTTGAACTAAGAGAAAGTAGCTGTATATCTATCCTAATTATCTTGTATATATATATATATTTTTTTTTTCACTACATAACAGGTCCTTTATTTATATTCCTCTTTTTTTTTCAGAGATGGGTGTTCCACTGTAGTTAGAGAATTCGTATTTGGAGAAGTCTTTGAAGGATCTTTACATACTTGAAGCCAGTCTGAACATTGTAGTTACTTGAATTCAGCAAAATAACCCCATATAGTCCAATAGTCCATAATAGTAGTGGGTTATCAGCAGAACTGGCAGTTGTCAGAAGTTATTGACTTGAGCCTTTTACAGCTCAGTACTGTTCTGAACATTTGAAGGCAAGCCTGAAAGTCAATTTTTTTTGTTTTTTTTATCTTATTATTATTTTAATTTGCTTTCTTTTCTAAAAAAATATTATTTGGATCAAATTCTCCATCCTGGCATAAGCAAGCATCCTGTAATAACCATCACCATCATCATTATTACCACCACCACCACCATCACTGGTTTATTCTATGGTACAATTTTTACCATGAGTTTAAAGATTTTAATAGCATTGTCCAGGTCCCACTTAGGGATGTTTCTGCATTGGAGTTTTCAGGCTAGTAATTCTGAGGAGCAACCTTTGCATTCCACATAGTGTGTTTTCCTCTTAACTTTGTTCTGCAGCTTCTCCAGGTAGAATGACTTTCTTCTTTTTTTCAGTGGGGTGAGTCCACAACGTCATCTTATCTTGGAAACCTTTTTGGAATTCAGACACCGGGCTTTAATATCTTTCTTCAACCTTTCCATTATTCTCAGTATCTTTATTTTATTTTTTAGGCCCATTTAATACAAATTATCTTTTTGAGGGGTTCCCCTTCATTAAATATCTAAAGTCTCCATATGTGTGCAGGGGCTGTCTTTACTTAGTTCTAGTAACATTGTTAATGAATGTAGGTAAGCCAGTTTAAATAAGTAGATGTGTGTACAGCAGGATGAATGGAGAGTTGCGTAATTCCATTGTACCTTCTGAAGTGGAAACTGTTGTTACTAAATATCACGGAGACACTGGAACCAAAATCAGACTTCTATCCAGCTATCCCAAAAAGGTGATTTAAAAGGACTGAAGCTGGACTTGAATCTTACTGCCCACTTTCACTTCTAATTTGTGTTAAAGAAGATTGTTCATTAAATATATCTTATTTCTCTGGCTATAAAATAACTGTGAAGATCATATTCATTGCAATCTGTGAGGCCGGCTACTGTTTTTGCATCAACATGAATGTGGCTCATCAAGCCATAAATAACATGTGTGGCTTAATTAGTGCAGAAAGGGGTAGGGAGCCCCTCTTGGTCCTAATCCAAGTCCAAGAAGTTGATATTTGTAATCCCAAAATACATTATTGAAATCCCATTAAGTTAATTCCAATCTACCACTTCCAGTGCAACCGATGGCAAGAATAAAGACACTAATGCATATTTATAGGTATAGGGAGCCCAAGGATCTTAAATCCAGTCATGGTGATGACTATCTGGAACAAAGGCCTTGACCTAGGGCCTAACCTGGGTTTTATTCAGTCATAGAGAAGGAGTGGCTTGAGTATGAATAACTGAGAATTATAGGAAGTAGGTGAATACTGTGAGCTGGCTTAGGTAGGAGGCCTGCATTTACCTCTGCAATACACAGAAAGCAGGATATACAGAAAAGGTAACTTGCATTATGCTATTGAGATAATATTTAATGTTTTGGGGTGTGGTGCTTAAGCTCTGATGTGTAATCTTTCTTTTTTATTTATTTTTTATTCATTTTAATGAGAAAAAAGATAAAATAGCAATGAAACATTTTTAAAAGCAGATTAGTAAGACAGTTACAATAATTAATACATTGCATATTGATGTCCTCATAGTAGTTATTCAGAGGAAAGGAGGCAGACATGAAATCTTCTCTAAACACTATTAGCAAAAACCTTTCTTCTCATTGAACTAAGAGAAAGTAGCTGTATATCTCTCCTAATTATCTTGTATATACATATATATATATATATATATATTATCACTACAAAATGATTCTCTATGTATATCCCCCCTTTTTTTGTTTTGTTTTGTCAGAGATGGGTGTTCCATTGCTGTTAGAAAAGCTGTATTTGGAGAAGCCTTTAAACAGTCTTTTCTTACTTGGTGCCAGTTCAAATATTGTAGGTACTTGAATTCAGCAAAATAACCCATCATAGTCCAATAGTCCATAATAGTAATGAGTTACCAGCACAACTACCAATTGTCTTAAGTTGTTGAATTGAGCCTTTTACAGCTCAGCATATTAATATGGTTTTGCTTCTTATACCTCATGGTTATACATTTCTGCTGCATGGTTAAGACCAAGTTAAAGCAAAATCTATATAATTAAAAAATGTAACTCTTGCTATCTGATAAGGTCAGTCAAATCCCTTCAGGATTTATCCTGAAACCATGTACAGAACCTTGTGGATCTTCTGTCAGTGTCAGCCATCTGGATCAATCATGGCCATTGCTTGACCAATTTACTCTCTGTGAAAGCCTGAGAGAATGTTTTCCATCTAGCTGTCTCTCCTTAGACACATTATGCATCATCAGTCACTTTCCTCAATGGCCCTATAATCTCCTTGACCAGAAAATTTGGGATACCATTTAGTTATAGGATGTCACAGCAGAGGTTCTCTTAAATTCTGAGTCCTCAATGACCTTGAAGGGCTAGGATCAAAATATTGGCTATCCTTGTAGCCCTTCTATATCTCTAGTTTTTTGTCTGCAAGCTTTAGTTGTTAAACATCTAGAAGAGAACTTTATTGATATTATTATACTATAACAGAGACAGTTAAGCTTAAAATCACTATCTGCCTGAATATCACATACCTTAGACATAAAAGGAAACTGCTATTTTTCAACAACCATGGATGTTCCAAAATTTAAATCCCTATAGAACATTAAAAAACAATTACACATTTTGTACAGATATTTAGAAATCAAACTATATTCAACATTGTAGCAGTACAATCATGCTACATTTTTTCTTGTCCCTTGTTTACTATATTACCTTTTTTTTTAAACATACATTTACTTTAAAGAGAGTATGACAGTAATTGATATGACAATAGAATCAGCATGCATTTAAAAGACCAAAACGACAGGTATTTTAAGCATAATTTTAGTATTACACATTGTTGTC
Organism: Octodon degus; assembly: GCF_000260255.1. Taxonomy (NCBI): domain Eukaryota; kingdom Metazoa; phylum Chordata; class Mammalia; order Rodentia; family Octodontidae; genus Octodon; species Octodon degus. Next base: position 9,250,996 of record NW_004524627.1, on the reverse strand, counting down.
TGCAATGTAGTTGCTTAGTTCACAGATATTAGCATATATAGTTGGTAAGGGTGAGAATTCTACCCATAAAATGCTATTTTATTTATTTTTGAATTTTAAATATTTATTGAGTACATGAAAGTATTAAAATTTTCAACATCAATTGTGTTTTGGTGTACAAAGTTTAAAAATAACAACAGAAGTAAATTCCTATATGAATTACAATGAAAATACCAATAAAATTCAACAAAAAATCTTTACTTCAGTTATCTCACCTATGACACTCTGCACATAAGAACAGCATTTTCCATCCACAAGTATCATTATATGGGTAACACACGTGTTGTGTTTTCTTAGCTTCTTGCCACCTCGCTGGTCTTGCTGTTTTGTCAGGAGGTTCATATTATGTTCTACAATATGTAGTTAAGGGGGCCATAAAGTATCAACAAAATTAAAGTATTCAATTCTTAATATGTATTGTATATTTAGAATAAACATCAATTTCACATCAGCTGTGTACTTGCTTACAAAACCTAAAATATAACTTCAGGATTAAATCCCTATGTGAACTGTAAAGAAAATACCAATAGGACTCTTCAAATAAATGATCTTTGCTTCAAGTTTCACAGCAGAGGCAATCTTCACACATGACAGCTAGGCTCCACCCATATACCTTGCTTCCATTGACAGCACCTGTGCTTTCTTGTGTGGTGGGCCATTCCTATCATCTCTCTTATCTTTCTGTTATGTCAGAAACTTTCTACTATATTGTGCAATGTACACATAGCAGGAAAATATGACAGTGATAAAATAAAATGTCAAACATGTAATGAGTGCTTAGAATGGGTGTCTACATTCTTGCATCAGCTATTTACTTGAAAAACCTAAAAGATATCATCAGAAATAAAAACCTATGTGACCTACAACATAAATTTTTTTGAAGGTTAAATAGAAATTTTATTGACATAATCACACCTGTCAATTTTACTTTCCTGTTGTGGCTACCAGAAGTTCAAAAGCAACTATGGTCAATGTTTCAGCTCTATGGGAACACTGCCAGATGTCACCTACATGCTTCATCACCTGTGTCCATCTCTGGCCTGGAGCACCAGGTTGGGAGTGTTCCTTTTATTATTATTATTTTTTATTGTTAAAATGCTGATTTAAAAAACCTGATGGAAGTTCTTAGGACATTGCCTTAACAATCTTGCTCATATAAATGTATGGTTTTACATACCATATATCTCTAACTTCATTCCTTTCTCTCTTTACATTGTTTAATCCTTAAATTCTCTCTTTCCATTTTACATTTATTTCTTCAAAATACAAATAGAAAGGTATAACACAATTAAAAGGAAAGCAAGAACTTGAGGATTGGACAACAAAGAAAGGGCAAGGAGAAAAGTTAGGGAACATGACAGGTGCAATACACATAAGATGGGTAAGGCAATGGATCCTGTGAAACATGAGAAGGTTTTTGAAACTAGCAGTAAATTGGTAGGATTCTCAACCTGGCTAATTATATATGCTGATACCTGTGTACTAAGCAACTGCACGGATGATAGCAATGTATAATAGTAGCATTATGCTTGGAATGCCTATCATTCTGGTCTTTTAAATATGTACTACTTGTCATGAAATACCAATTATTGCCATACTCTCTCTCAAGTAAATGTTTATTTAAAAAAAGAGTAATAAATGAAAAAAAAGAGACGAGAAAAAAAAAGTCACAGGACTGTCCTGCTACAATGCTGTATATGGTTAGATTTCTAAATTTCTGTGCAAAAATATATAATTGTTCACTCATTTTAAAAATATTTTTTATTTTTAAAATTTTTCTTCATATTCTGTAAGGACTTAAAGTTTAACATATCAACACTTGATGGAAAATAACTGTTCCATGTTATGCCTAAGATATTTGATATTTAAACAGATTAAACCCAACTGCATATGTTGTAGGGTAATAATAAAATTCTCTGCTGGAGGGTTAAAAACCTAAGTGTGCACAAAAATTAGAGAAAGAGAAGGGCTGCAAGAACATCCAACATTTTGGCCCTAGCTTTTCAAGGTTAGTGAAAACTCTGGACATAGGAGAACCTCTATTGTAACATCCTGTAACTCAGTTGTGTCCCAAATATTCTGATCAGGGAGATTATGGGGCCACAGAGGAATGTGATCAATGATGTAGAGTGTGCTTAAGGAGAGTAACATGGAGATAAAACATTCTCTCAGGCTTTCACAGAGAGCAAATTGGTCAAGCAGTGGTTGTGACTCTTCCACATGGCTGACAATGACAAAGGATCTACAAAGTGCGCTACAGGGTTTTAGGGTAAATCCTGAGGAGACTAGACTGACCTTATCAAATGTAAAAGCTATATTTCTTGTTATATAGGTCTTGCTTTATTTTGATATTAACCATCTAGCAGAAAGGTAAAAAACGAGATAAAAGGGGTGAAGCCATTTTGGTATACTGGGCTGTAAAGGGCTCAGGTCAACAACTTCTGACATTGCCAGTCCTGCAGATGACCCATTACTATTATGTACTACTGGATTATATTGGGATATTTTGCTGAATTCATGTACCTACAATATTTAAATGACAATGAAATACCCTTCTTTGACAAAACTAAACAAAGAAAGGGCACACAAATGAGTGACCATTTTGTATCTGTATATAAAAAATAGGAGATATATGCAGCTACTTTGTTTTAATTCAATGAAAAGAAAGATTTGTACTAAGAGTGTTTATGGAAAGGATATCATTTCAGCATCTTATACTATGAATAACCACCAAAAAGATAACAATATGCAATGTATTATTTTTTCCCATAATTTTATTGAGAAACAAATAGCAATGAGACAGTTCCAAACCAAATTGGTACGACAGTTTCAAAAATTAACACATTGCATACATTCTTCCTAGTGGTTAATTGCTGTACAAGATGTGGACATGATATCCTATTTACAAACACTATTAGAACAAATCCCTTTATTCATTAAGAGAATGCAACTATGTATCTATCCTAACCAGTTTGAATACACAGATACAAAATTGACATTCATCTGTATCCCCTATTTTTGCCTATTTTTTTTTTCCAGAACCGGGGATTGAACTCAGGCCCTTGCACTTGCCAGGAAAACGTTTATTCCACTGAGCCATCTCCCCAGCCCTTTTGTATCCCCTTTTTTGGTTAAGTTCCATTATGTGAATATTATAGGTGTGTTAACTCAGCAAAATATTTTAAGAGTCCAGTAGTCCATAATAGTATTGGATCTTCTGCTTGACTGGCAATGTCAGAAGTTGTTGACCTGCATCCCCTACAGCTCAACACAACAGCATGGATTTACCTCTTATACTTCGTTTTTATACTTTTTTGCTGGATGGTTAAGACCAAGATAAAGCAAGACTTATGCAACAAGAGTTGTAGCTTTTGGGTCTGATAAGGTCAGTGAAATCCCCTCAGGATTTATCCTGAGATCCTGTATCTCAGACTGTAGGTCCCTTGTCGGTGTCAGCCATGTGGATGAGTCACGGCCATTGCTTGGCCAATGTGCTCTCTGTGAAAGCCTGAGAGAATGTTTTCTCTCCATGTTACTCTCCTTAGGCACACTCTACATCATCAATTACTTTCCTCTTTGGCCCCATAATCTCCTTGATCAGAAAATTTGGGACACTACTGATTTATGTGATGTTACAGTACAAGT
>NW_004524627.1:9246397-9247187 GCF_000260255.1 Octodon degus | reverse complement strand
TATGTTGAACTTTAAGTCCCTACAGAATATGATGAAAAAACATTTAAAAATTAGAATATATTTTAAAAATAGGCATAAAGAATTATATAATTCTTTTGTTTACACGTAAGTCCAAAAATCTAATCATATACAATTTTGAAGCAGGACAGTCCCACAACATTCCTTTTCCTGTCTCTTGCCTTCATTCACCACCCCCTTCTTTTTGAACAATCATCTACTGGAGAGATGACACAGCAGCAACTGGCATGTCATGACAAGCAGCCCGTATTCAGAAGACCAGAATGACAGGTACTCCAAGCGTGAACCTACTATTATAAATTGCCATCTTCAGTGCAGTTTCTGAGTTCACAGGTGTCGGTATATATAGTTAGTCAGGGTGAAAATCTTTCCAATTAACTGCTAGATTCCAAAATCTTCTGGAGATTCTCAGGATCATTGCCTTGTCCATCTTCTACATATAACTGTATGGCTTGTCACTGTCGTGTTTCCTAGTTCTTTTCCTTTCCATCTCTTAATTAGTTAGTCCTCAAGTTCTTGCTTTCCTTTACTTGTAGTATGCCTTTCTATTTGTATTTCTTCTTTTGAGTTCTTATACTAGGGAAATTATATGTTATTTACAAATGTGTGTCTGGTTTATTTCACTTATGAGTATATCTTCAAGTGGCATCCACTTCAATATAAAGGCTTTGAGTGTATCATTCTTTATAGCTGAGTAATACTCCATTGTATAAAAATACCACATCTTTTTATCCATTCCTCAGGTGAACAATGTATTATTTTTTTTTTATTT
>NW_004524627.1:9241442-9246292 GCF_000260255.1 Octodon degus | reverse complement strand
GCATGTGGTGCTGGGGGATTGAACCGCGGTCCCTGATGCTTTGCCAAGCTTGTTCTAAGTAGGTGCCTTAGACCACTGAGCCATCTCTCCAGCCCAACAATGTATTAATTATTGAAGCTCTCCTACTAATTTGTTTTGAAACAGTCTCATTGCCATTTTATTATCAATAGAATTATTAAAAAACAAATTTTATTTTTTCATTTGAGTTCTTACACTAGGGAAACAATATATTTACACTTGTGGGTCTGGTTTATTTCACTTATGAGTATATATACAAGTGACATCCATTGATATATGAAGGCTTTGAACTTATGTTTCTTTATAGCTGAGTAATACTCCATTGTATAAAACTACCACATACTTTTCATCCATTCCTCAGGTGATGGACATTTTGGTTGTTTCCAAGATTTGGCTGTTATAAATGCTGCTGCTATAAACAGAGGCACACATATATAATTATGATATGATGTTTTCAGTTCTTTTGGAAAACTCTCAAAAGGCAGATAGCTGGATTGAATGGGATTTCCAGTCCTAGTTTTTGAGGAGTCTCCACACTGATCTCCAGAATGGTTGCACCAGTCAACATCCTCACCAGCAGAGGAGAAGGGTTCCCTTTTCCCGTACAGCCTCTCCAACATTTGTTGTTAGTTGATTTCTTTATGATAGTGTTTCTCTCTGAGGTGGGATGGTATCTCAGTGTTGTTTTAATTTGATTTTCACAAATGGCTAGTGATGTGGAGTATTTTTTCATATATTTATTTGCTTCTTATATTTCTTCCTTTGAGAAGTGTGTTCATTTTTGATGCCCATTTTTGGATTGTGTCTTTGAGTTTTGGGGCCCTAATATTTTTTAGTTCTTTATAAATTCTAAAGAGCAGAACTTTGTGTGAGCACTTATTTGTTCATTTTTTTTTCAGAATTTGTGGGTTGTCTTTTCCTTCAGTTGGTAATTTCTTTGGACATGCAAAAACTTCTCAATAAGTGCAAGTCCTAGTTGTTAATCCTTGAAAATATTTCCTATGTAGTTTGATTTCTGTTCATAAACTGTTTGCCTACCCATATGTCTTCAAGAGTTCTTCCTACTTTCTCTTGCAGTAGATTTAGTGTTTCTATTTTAATGTTTAGATTGTTAATCCATTTTGATTTAGTTTAGTGCATGGTGATAGACCTGTGTCAAGTTTTAGTTTTTGTCATGTGGAGAGCCAGTTTTTCCAGCCCCATTTGTTAAAGAGGCTTTCTTCCAGTGGAGATGTTTGTCCCTTTTGTCAAAGATAAGATGGCTAAGTGTGTTTGTAGTTGTATTTCTCAATTTGTGGGTTGTCTTTTCACTTTGTTGGTAATTTCTAGAGACTGTGGGAGAAAAGGAACCCTTCTCCACTGCTGGTGGGAATGTAGACTGGTGCAACCATTATAGAAATCAGTGTGGAGTCTCCTTAAAAAACTAGGATTGGAAATCCCATTCAAGCCAGCTATCCCCCTACTGGGAATTTTCCCAGAGGAACTGAAAATTTTTTATATCATTTGTGTCGACTGCTTCTTTCTCATTGATGTCTACTAGTCATATGTTGTCCACCTTTGCATCATCTTGCAGATATTGAATTATTTTTTCCTGCATCCTAGTTGTTTTCAAGAGATATTTTCTTACATTTTCACTAGCTGCAACAGTTTCTTTGAGGTCTGAAACTCTATTTCCACTTTCATTCCAACAGTTTTGCAGCTTGTGATTGAAGTTTCAATTTCCTACATATCTCTTTGAATCTACTTCATGCATTCTATTTCTTTTCTATATTGCTCATTCAAGGATTTCATTTTCCTATTCTCTATTTTTTCATCAGTGTCTTCTTTAGAAGCACTTAATTATTCTTTCATTATAGTTATCATTTGTTTTTTTATTTCAGAGATTTTTTTCTGATTTGTTTTCCTTTATATATTTCTGCAGTTTATTTATTTATTTTTTATTTATTTTTTTTTATTTCAGACTATTACTTCAGAAATTTCAGATGTGTGATTTCCAATTTTTTCTATGCTGGTGTCTCCTGCATTTGTTCTGGTAGACTCTGGGCCTCATAATACATTTTGCTCCTTCTCCTTGTTTTTTGTATAGCACTGTCCTCTCACCTTTAGAGTAGAGCTTTTGTGCAGTTATTATCAAAGCACTGACTGATGTTCTTCCCCCAGAGAGATTATGTGGTTAAGGCAGTTATAGTTTTGTATTTGCAGAACCACCATTAGGAACATTAATAATGTGTAGTGATATTTAGCAGTTGAGAAACTTTTGTAACTAACATGTTTTTATTTTAGATATAAAAGCAAACTATGTCTGTGAAGCTAAGCAGATATTAAATTGAGAATTTGTATTTAAATTAGTTCCCCTAAGTTCTGTCTGATCACCTCCCCTTGATGTACATGGGGTCTTCCAGGCAGACTAGTTCACCCCGGTTACCTGTTGAACCCTCTTTCAATCAAGAGAGAAAAAGAAAGGATGCTGTCCTAGATTAGGCTCTAGAAAAGTGTCTCAGCTTTCTGGGTCTGGATCTATGAAGTTCAATCTCTTCCAGAGGTGCTTTGCTTGGGTCTGGCTGCTGTGCTCCACTTCTTGCTGCAGCAGCCTGTATAAATGAAACCACTATGCCCCTCTGGCACGATGTTCAGCTCCTGGATTAGCTGGGTGATTCTGGTCTCTAGCTTCTCTGCAGGGAGTTCTGCCATGGGTTCCATACCAGGCCTATATGCCGGGCCTGGGCTTTGGCTGGAAAGAGATACAGCGAGTGTGCGGAAGGTCCCACATACATGCAGGGTCTGAGCTCTCACTGGAAGGAGATCTGGGGAGCAAGAAAGCATGCTGAAGGTTCCCCCACCACACTGGGCCTGGTTTCTGGCTGGAAAGGTATCCAGAGAGTGGGTGAGCAGGCAAAAGGTCCCACATACATGCTGGGCCTTGGCTCTGGTTGAAAAGGGAACTGTAGGTCAATTTTAACCATGTAATCACTGGTTAGATTACCTTAAGAAGGTAACATGCAGAGCTATTTGTCTGAACTACAACCTGATCCACCAGTGAGGTCCTTACAGTGTAGGTAGATTTTCCTCAGGCAAAGAAGTTCATACAGGATGTAATAGGCATTGTGCAGCCATTCTCTTTAACTTGTGGGACATTTTCAGTTGCTAGTACTAGTATTTGTATTGAGTTTCTAATATTATCAATTTGGGTAAATCTCTAGTGCTAAACAAAGCATTTCTGACATATTCCATTCTTGATTTTTTTCATTTCTAAATATGTGAAGAAATAGCTCAACTATACTTCATAAGCACTATAATGTAGCTGTAGGAGTAGTGGATGATTTTTCTGAAAGCTCAGGAATTGGGTAACACTTTTTCTGCTGCTAGATATGATGGATAATAAGATCAGAGAGATAAAAATAAATCACATTACATTTCTTATGTAGTTTTTGTAATAACAAATGTGGGATTTGGATTTCTTTGTGCATATTTTATGGAATTTAGCTCATTAGCTCTTATTCACATATGCAGAACCACAACACAAAACCTTCCAAAGATTAACAGGTGAAATCCTGAATACAGCAAGTGAGTCTGATGATCCATCCATTGTCTAGCATGGGATCAATCACATTAGTTCCTGTATGAGTCACTTTCCCATTGCTGGGACACAATACTAGACTCCAGCAACTTAAAAGAGGAGCAATGTTTTCAGCTCACATGGTTGTGCATTCAGTTCATGGTCAGCTATCTCCAAGGCAGATATGTCATGGTGGAAGGGTGTACTGGAGGATAGCTTCTCACCACATGGCAGCTAGGAAGTGGACAGAAAAGGGAGGGTCCCAGAAGGGAGACATGCTCTGCCAAGGCACATGCCGAGCCACCTACTTCCTCCAACCAAGCCTACCTCTTAAGAGCACAGCCAGCTATGAACTCATCAGTGGGTTGTCCATTGATGAAACCAGTGCCCTCATGATCCAATTGCCTTCCCAGAGCCTCTGAACACATGAGATGTGGGAGGAGATTAGATCCAAACTATAACACTCAGAAAATTTGGATTTGGGTATAGTTTATCCCAGACCTGTAAAATTATATTCCTTTACTTGAAGCACATTTCTTAGAGTTTCTTTCCTGATATGGACCTCTGATTATCGGTGAAGTTAAAGTAGTTGAAGATTATTGCTGGAGTGTTTGCAGTTTGTACAAGAATAAGAATCATATAGGAAGCAAAGAAATTTCTGACTAACATTATTAGAGAGAACAAAATCTATAATTTTGTGTTTCCATATAATGTGAACATCAGTGGTCACTGAGGCAGATCTAGAGGTTTCTTTTTTTTTTCTTTTTTTCTTTTTCTTTTTTTTTTTTTTTTTTTGTACCACGGATTTAACTCAGGATCTTGCACTTGCCAGGCAGGTGCTTATTCTACTGAGCTATCTTCCCAGCCATGAAGCAGATATAGAGTTGAAACACCAATTAGAAGATTTCTCTCCTCTTCTTTTGACCTTGGATGTTTGATAGCTGCCTTAGTGTGTGTATATCTCTAAATTTGTGCACTGAAAACAAATTACAAAAGTGATAGTACTCAGAGGACAGGCTCTGGGAAGTGATTAAATTCTGAGGATGGGGTCATGATGAATGGGATTAATACCCTCTTAATGGAGGTCCAAGGGCTGCAGCGAGGAGGTACCAGCTATGAGCCAGGAAGTAGACCCCCACCTGCCACTCAATTTGCTGGTGGCTTGATCTTTGATTTTCTTTCTCTTTCTTTCTTTCTTTCTTTCTTTCTTTCTTTCTTTCTTTCTTTCTTTCTTTCTTTCTTTCTTTCTTTCTTCTTTCTTTCTTTCTTTCTTTCT
>NW_004524627.1:9231032-9241342 GCF_000260255.1 Octodon degus | reverse complement strand
TTTCTTTCTTTCTTTTTTTTTTTTTGAACCAGGGATTGAACTCAGACCCTTGTGCTTGCCAGGGAAGCACTTATTCCACTGAGCCATCTCCCTGGCCCCTTGATCTTTGATTTTCTACCTTCCAGATTTATTAAAGATAGACTTCCCTTGTGTATAAGTCACCAACTTTGTAGTATTTTATTATAGTAGCTCAAACAGGCTATGAAGGTAACTATTTTTTTAAGGCAATAAGACCAATAAAAACAGTATTATTTGAATATTCCTTGAGGGCATTTTTTTGTACAAAGTACTCATGTTTATACAGAAATTTACACTCAGAGCTCATAAATGTTAAAATATATCCTGATTTTGAATTTCATACAATTCTAATTAGTCTATATGAGAGCCATGAAATGGCTTGTTCTCATAAATAAAAATTTTACTGGAATACAGTGACACCCATTTGTTTACTCTTCATCTGTTTTTGTGATGTAAGTACCATTAAGGGTGAAGAGTTCAAACAAGACAGAGTGAGGAGTTTTCCAACTGCTGGTGCAGCTAGCTGAACTGTAATTAAAATTTCAGTTATAAACCAACAGGTTTGACATATGAGGACAGGAAGCTATAAATAAAACATTTTATGTTAAGATAACATATAAAACTTCTTTAGAAAAGAAATATACTCAGGTGTTTGGCATCACACACTAGTCACAGCTTTGATTCAGGTTTCTGGGATTTTCCTCACGTTCTCATTTTCCACTATTGACCTGTTGGGTTTGCATGTTTGCTCTGTACCTTGATCTCAGATTGTAGTTTCCTCGCTAGTGCTCACTAAACTTTGACTCTTCTGAATTCTTATAGTTTTTAAAGATTTATTTTGTTCTATCATTTCCTCTTGACTCAGCAGCTTAGCCTCCACATGTTGTACTCACAGCATTTGAATGCAGTCTTGACAGAACTTCATTTTTTTCATCTGGTAGGAGCATTAAAAAAATGTAAGTATAAAAAACACCTCCAGCTTCACTCCAGGATTATTATTTTCCTGCAGGTACCTATGTGTTTTTCAGGACACATCTGGTTACTTTCTACAGTTTCTTGGTGAATTTTCAGAAACAGATTCTGTAGCTGGTACCATAGCTCTTGTCTGCTGCACTGATATCAGGCGAAGACATGAATATATGAATAGCACTTGAGAGCTCTACTGTACTTTCAGGAGAAGTCTCAACAGATGAATGTCAGAATTCTCACTCTTCAAGTGAGAATTGAACAAATTTCCTGTCATTCCTCACAATAAATATGCTGTTGCTGTTTATTTGGTATAAATCTAGACCTTTCTTAAATCATGGGGACAGACAACAAATGGTACAAGTTAGGGAAGTATTGTGTGTGTTTGTAAACTTTTTAAAATTTTGACATTGAACATTGTATTTATCATGCACAATATGATGTTTTGAAGTTCATATACATTATGAATGGCTTGTGCACAGATTTCTCCCCAAAGTCTCATGCAGTCACAGGTAGGGCTTTTTATAGGTGGCTGTCTAGTGTGTGTGCTGCTGGGATCAAGGGTGTGAGGCTGGGACTCATTCCTAGTGCTGTGCTAGGATTAAGATGCCCCACCCTGGGTGTGAGTGCTACCCAGTCTAAGCTTGGGTAGCCTGAGTCAGGCATAAGGGACAGCACAAGGGGCACTTCTTCACATCTATCACTTGTTGCTTGAGGCTATCTGCCTGCCCTATTTTGCCATGGGCTGTTTTTCTTGTGTGGTACCTTTCTGCCATACCACTCTGCCTTGGAACCAACTAATCACAAAATAAAATGTCTACAAACCATGTGCCAAAATAAACCTTATCTTCTTTAATGTTGTGTGTTAGTTTTTTTTTGTCTCAGCAAGGAGAAAAGGAAGGAAGACAGCCCTCATTTTGGAGTAAGGCCACTTTAGATCCACTGTCTTTGCACTTTTCAAGAGTACAGTAAGTCGCAGTGGCCCGAGGTTCAGGCCCAGGGTTAGATCTTGGGATTGCAATGCCAGCCCCGCCCCCAGGGTGCACAGAGACTGGCAGTTGAGCCTGGTTGTGGTGCACACGCTTGTAATCCCAGCGCTTGGGAGGTTGAAAACTGGAGAATCACTGAGTCCGATCTATGTAGTGAGACCCTGTCCTAAATACATAAAAAAGAGTACAATAAGGCATCATTAATTATGATCATCTTGTATTACAATGGAACAGCTTGGAAGAGAGTGCAATAAAACTAATCTTCAGTGAAAGAAATCTTATCAGATACATAAACCAGTGCAGAAAAGAACAGAGTCTTCCAGTTTATCTGTAAAAGAGGGAGTGATGCTATGAAAGGGAGTACTCTGCACCAGGAGGTAGTGAGTATCCCAGGATTTTGGTTAGGTGAACAGAATTACCTGAGAGAATTAATATTTTCTGAACTCTTTTCATCTATGTGGTAAGGTATGGAGAGATAAAGTCTTTAGCTTCAAGAAGCCTACAATGTAGGGAAGAAAGCATCTTTCAAACAGGGTTACTTGTATGCAATATTGACAATATAAATGCTTATCATTATAATTTATATTTATCTTCACTGATTTACATGAATGAACATTGCTCCTGTGACATTTTGAATTAGAAATAGAATGCTTTTAGGTATTCATCTTAATTCAGCTGTACCAGTAGCCCAGCCTGAAACACTGGGGCACATTCAACAGAAGAGCTGAGGAGGTGGTTGTTATCCCCGCTGCTTAGAGATTTTTTTTTGCCAGCCCTGGGGATTGGCTGTGTGGGTGCAGTCACAGATAAAGCGGAGCTGATCCCTGGGGACAGTTCTTCTCTACAAGCCTCCTCTGCTGCTCAGTAAGTAGGGACTTGTCCTCAGGATGCTGAGCATAAATTTAGAGCATCTCTCCAGGGATAGAAATTCTGAATTACAGATGAGAGAAAGATCACTTATTCAGGAAATGTTTCCATTTCACCACTGAAGGCCGAAGCATTGTGTAGAGGCAAATCACCACTGCATCTTTGATCAGTATATATTTGCTAGAAAATTAAAAAGATGAATGCACTAAACTGAAATATTATGAAAACTGAAATGCTTTTTGATGTCATGTATTAAAGGAAACTGACACCTGATTTTGTTAGGATCAACATTTGATACTAATATTATGAAAGTAAAACTATTTTTCTTTCAAAAGCAAGTGACTTAATATTTGCTACTTTTGCTACACCTGCACCATCAGGATAAAAGAAAACTTCAATGGTCTGTTTGCTGGACAAACTAAGGAAAGACAGTTTTTAAAACTGCATGAACTTTTTTTTTTGCCAGACTTATGATAGATGTAATTGTTCTTGAAAGGTTAGTGATCATAAAATACATTTTACCCTAATAAAAGCTAATGATTTAAAGCCTAAGTCAAAAACCTCTGACGTATCTAAAAGGACAGACATAGTCTGGCACAATGCATGACAGTATGGGTTCCAGAAGGCCAGAGAGGTTCAGCCTTGAAGACCCATGGCAGGCAGGGGCAGAAAAAACAGAGGGAAACCACTCAGCAGAAGCTCAAGAACAAAAGGGTAAAGTGTGTTTATATTTTCTGGTGATGTGAGCTTTCTTTCCAGGAAATTTGGCCACTGAGGCATTTTTTCTAATCCATAATCCAGGCCTTCCTATCTGAAACATTCCCCAGTTACCCAGGCATTAAAAAAGGACAACAGGCATTGTGGAATTTAGCTTCTTAGGATAAACCATTCCTACAAAGGACATGAACTATGATCTAAGAAGGGAGCTGAAAAGACTCTAAAAAGATTCGTGCTGTGATGTAGAAGAAAATATTCATATTTGTACAGGGGGCAGATATTAAAGTGAAGTATATTTTCTTTTTTTTTGTGGTACTGAGGATTGAACTCATGACCTTACACTTGCCAGGCAAGTGCTTATTCTACTGAGCTATCTCCCAGGCCCCTGAGCTATCTCCCAGGCCCTATCTTCTTTAAAAAATAAAGAAAAAAAACCAGATAGTGTGTAGTATATTATGTTGATGTAGGCAGCAAGAAGAAAGCACAGGGTCTTCTACTCTGCAGACTCTCCTGGTGGTGGAGAGCACTGCAGTGGGGCTGACCTAGCAGGATGGCCCAGGGAGGGGTGGGCTGGGTGTCAGGAGCAAGGCCCTGAGATGAGCCGTTCTTGGGCTCATTTAGTTGCCTATATCTTCTGCACTCTTCTACCTCAGGAGCGAATAAGTGACCCCAATGGAAGATATTGAAAATGTATCTTTATGTTCTGGAATGATGGATCTAAAAACATGCTCAACATTTTGGCCCTTCTTTTAGTTAAATACTGGGTTTTAGAAACTGAAAAACAGCTTTGGAGAATATTGTACAAGTACATATATAGTGTGAACTATGGCCTGCTTTTTTTTGACTTGACTATTCATTGATAAGTAACCAATTAATCAACATAATGAGTACCTACATTATGCTAGGTATGATAAATACAAAACTAATTAAAAATGGCAAGAGTGGAATATATTTAGTGACATAGAGAGCAATAAAGAGTATGATACTGCTGTGTCTAGGATTTGATTAGAACATAGAGAAAAGGTCATTAATCCAAACTGAGAGATCATTATAAAATGTGCCTTGAGGTGAGTTAGCTAGATATAAGTAGAGAACTTTCAGGTGAGGGAAATAACATCTTTAAATCACAAATTTCTGAATTTCTAGAATCTCACATATTTTGCTATTACCCCTGCGCCACCCTATCTAGTTTGGGTGCACTTGGGGTTCCGGGGCTGGCACAGCATGTGGTACTGGGAATTGAACCTGGGTCCTTGTGCTTGCCAGGCAGGGACTTAAGCCACAGAGCTATCTTTCCAGTCCCATGTTTTATTTTCTTAGTGCATGTTAGTTTTCCTCTTTTTTTTTTTTTTTTTGTAGAACCGGGGATTGAACTCAGCCCCTTACACTTGCCAGGCAAGTGCCTATTCTACTGAGCTATCTCCTCGGCCCCCTTAGTGCGTGTTAGTTTTACAGATTAATTATTTTCATTTTGCCTGATTGGTGTATACGTGTATCTTATTTTTTTAGTTTCCATCCTTACAATTCAACCTCTTTCTGCCTTCTTCCCCTGCAATGCCTTCCTCTTCTCTGATAGTGCCTCTTCTTCCTTTATATGTGCATATATGTCATCCATATGTGTGTGTGTATATATATATATATATCTTTTATGTTTTTATGATTTCTTTTATGTGTTTTCTCTTCCTCACTTCTCACCTACATACAGAATCAAATCTATCCATTTCTTTGTCAAAATATATCCAGAACTTGTCCGTTTCCATTTATTTTCACTATTGTTTTCCTGAGTCCAAAACACTATCCTCTCTCACCTGGACATAGATAAGCTTCCCACCTTGCCCACCAACAACCCATTCTTCCTAGCAGATACCATCTAAAAATGTAAATCAGATTCTGTCCTCTCTTCCCCTCTTCCACTTAAAATCCCATTCCTTTTTGTGGGACTTCAGTATAATCCCAATTTCTTATAAGGCAGATGAGCCTTTCAATTTGTCTGCCACCTCTCTTTCCAGCTTTCTCAACCACCAAACTGATTTTTCTTCAGTTTTTTGCAAACAGGTCAAATTTTTCACATAACTGTTTAACTGCAATTCTTTGTGCCTAAAATCTTCTACAGACCATCTGGACTATAGAGCTGGCTTTCTTTTGTCACTCAGAACTGAGTTTAGCCTCAGACATCCCTCTCTTATGCCCCCAGATGTCCCCTCATTTCTCTCTGTTCTACCTCCTAGAAAACAAAAGTGTTTTCCTTCTGATTTTAAAATTGACATGGAACAATTGAACATATTGGTGGGTTACAGTGTGCTATTTCAGCACACATATATAATGTGTACAAATCACATCAGAGTAATTAATATTTTTTTTTCTTTATAACATCTGTGTTTGAAGCCTTCAAGCTCTTCTTTTGTATATCTTTATAAGAACTATAATCATCTCACTGTGCAGGGAGGACCAGAACTTATGTCTTCTGTCTTCTGTGTTTTGGTGTGAATGCACTGGCTGCTAAGGCCAGCAGCAAGTTCTGTCTCCAATAAATCTCTGTGATGCAGCAACCTGGGCTTTGGGAGGTCACTGAGAAAGGGGGAAGAAACGCAAGCTTCTTCTCTGCAGTAAAGGCATGGCATGGTCTCCAGCCAGCTTCCGTACCTGGACTCCAAGACCTTGATGCTGTGGAATTCTCCCATTGCTATGGTTATTAGAATCCCTGGTGAGAGGGCTGCTGGGATTCTCCTGCTTGCCCTTTGGCATGCAATGGAGAGCTTTGGCTCAGATATTGGGTTTTCTGGTTCCTGGTGTGCGTTCTGCATTGTCTATGCCACTCTTTTAGTCTCTGAGTCTTGCAGCACTTCCTTTTCTCCCCTTCTTGACTCCAGGGCCACTTATCTGAAAATCCAGGCTCTTGTTGTTCTGGTTCTTATCCACAGGGAAAGAGATGAACACTGGCAGTGTTGTCAGATCATCTTGCCAATCTCATTGTGTGTTTTCTTCAAAGACGTTACCATGATCTGAAAGGTTATTATCTGTTTTCTTTGTCATCTGCCTTCCCTGGTGGACAGAACACTCTACCACAGCAGATTCTTTCCTTGGTCATTTGTTTTTGTGCTAAATTATTAGCATCTGGAATAGTAACTGGTTGGTAGTAGGTGACAATGAATGAAGAAGAATGGACAGTCCCAGTGTCTGGATCCAGTTTTTCTTATAGACTCAGGAACCTAGGGGGAATTTGGATTGTCAGTTGGGATTCACATTTGCTTCTCACCCAAATCTGGCCTCAGGGTGCACAAGATGCCTTTGCTTCACATTTGAAATCTTGCTCCACTGTTATGTAACTACCTCTTTGCTCTTGGATCTTCCTTGAATGTTAAGTGAACCTCTCAGGAATTAAATATACTGCATTAGAAAGAAAGGCAACAACCAGCTGAAACTTAATGCCTCAAAACAAAACAAAACAAAGCAAAACTATGGCCTTGTTTGTTTTGCAGACTGGTGGGAACTGAGAAAATTTGGCTAATGCTTAGAAATAAAGCCAGAATACTTGAATTATATGAAACCCAAAGGACTTTTAGTAGTGTCTGTTAATAAAGAATGTGTATAATGTCTTAGTGGAATAAATAAATTAGTGGAGATAAACTACATCCCTTCCAATTCTCAAGAGGGTAGACTCCCAGTCTCCAATAAAAGAAGCATGCTCACAAAGGCTTTACTTTTCAGTACTTATCAGTTTTGTTTTCCTAATGGGAGAGAATGTCACTCCTGTGATCCAGTCATTTATCCAGGAGTCTGTTAATTTAGCGATGCTGACAGTGAAGATTAACTGGTATACTGCAGGAATCTACACTTGTGCTTTCTTTGAAAACGTTAAATTATTCTACTCCACTCTTTCCTGCTTGCATGATTTCTAAAAAGAAGTTCCTTGCAGTTCTAATGTTTGCTCTTCTTCAGGTAAAGTGTTTTTGGCCTCTGGCTTCTTTCAGAATTATTTTTCCTTCAATTTTGATTTTATGTATTTTATAAATAATAGGTACAGCATGGTGTAGTGTTTTGGGGCAGAGGAAGTATAGGTAGTTTATCTTGCTTGAAGCTATGTAAGCTTCCTGGATCTAGAATTTGGTCTTTCATTTTAGTGAGGGGGAAGAATTCTTCTGTTTCTTTGTCTCTTTTCTTTCTGGCATTCCCATCACTTGTATGTCATATCTTTTGTAGCTGTCCTCTGGTTCTTAAATATTGTTTTGTGTTGCTTTCATTGTATTTGAGTTGTTTTTATCTTACAATTTTTAGAGAGTTCCACAAAGATATCATTAAACTCAGAGACTATTTTTAAGATCAGAAAATTTGTCATTAGTTGTGTTCAGTCTACCAAGTCCATCAAATATGTCCTTCCATTTGTTTTATAGTGCTTGTTTGATTGATTTCAATCAAGCATTTCTCTTTGATTCTTAGTGGGATTTCTATCTTTCTGTTTACATTGTCTCTCTGTTCTTGCATGGTATCTACTTTATTCATGAAATTCATCAGGTTTATTATTCCTAGTTGCTTTAAATTTCTAGTCTCTCCTACAGATAGCCTACTACTATTATGCACTACTGTACTATATTGGATTATTTTGCTGAATTCATGCACCTACAATATTTAAATGGCAATGGAATACCTATCTCTGAAAAAACTAAACAAAAAAGGGGATATAAATAAGAACCATTTTGTATCTGTATATACAAAATAGGATAGATATACAGCTACTTTCTCTTAATTCAATGAGAAGAACAATTTGTACTAACAGTGTTTGGACAGGATATCATGTCTGCCTCTTGTACTATTTAAAAATTTTTTTTTAATTTTATTTATTTGTGGTGTGTGTGTGTGTGTGTGTGTGTGTCCAACTCAGCCCACCAGGGGGCGGGGCTGGCTGGCATGTGGTGCAGGGGGATTGAACTGCGGTGCCTGTGCTTTGCTAAGCTTGTATCTAAGTAGGTACTTTAGACCACTGAGCCATCTCACCAGCCCTGCCTCTTGTACTATGAATAACCACTGCAAAGACAACAATATGCAATGCATTGATTATTGAAACTGTCCTACTAATTGGTTTTGAAACTGTCTCATTGTTATTTGTTTTTCAATAAAATTGATATAAAAATTAAAAAAAGAAAAAAAATATTCCTGGTCTCACAACGCCAAAATTCATGCCATGTTCAATTTTGGTAGTTGTTCTCTAAATTGTAATTTTTTCTTTCATTATTTTTGATATACCTTGTCATTTTTTCTAGGTGGCCAAACATGATGTTCTGGTCCTAAACATTGCAGTATGGCTAGGTCTTTACTAATTCGATGATGAGATATGGGCACATGGTAAGTATATTGTAAACCTCAGGTTTATGAACATCACAAGTATTAATCAATTTTAACTCCTATTTTATGTGGGACAGGAAAGCACTGGGTCTAAAGTTGATTATTTTCCTCTCTCACACTTTGAAGTCCAGACTGAATGGAGTTGAGTATTTCCTCCCGCAACAAGACCTAACATTAGGCTTTCCTTGACTAGATTCTTCTGTGAAAAGCCATCATTATGAAGAACACAATATTCTTTTTTTTTTTTTGTCTTATAGCCACACAGATTTATTAAACTTAACCACCTACCATTTCACTGCTAACATTAAAAATATGTAAATGATGAGTAACCACTTTCCTAAGAATTATTTTTAACTACATGGAATAATATTCCACTGGAAATTAAACATAATATTAAAATTAATACTTTTTAGACTTAAACTATTACTATTGTTTTGCAGCAACCAAATGCATGAATAAGACTAACAAGGAAACATGAGAAGTTAAAAAGTTTCTGAGAAATATATGACAATCATGATGAGAATAATAGAAATTTATATATTTTTTCAACATTGCTTTTTTAAAAATATCACTTTTTTATCTTTCCTATTATTGTAAAATGACTTTTTAATGGATGTTTTAATATCTTTTTTCCCATAATTTTATTGATAAACAAATAGCAATGAGACAGTTTCAAATCAAAATGGTAGGACAGTTTCAATAATTAACACATTGCATACATTCTTCCTAGTGGCTAATTGCTGTACAAGATGTGGACTTGTGATCCTATTTACAAACACCATTAGACCAAATCACTCTATTCATTAAGAGAATGTAACTATATATCTATCCTAGCCACTTTGAATA
Source organism: Octodon degus (assembly GCF_000260255.1). Lineage (NCBI taxonomy): Eukaryota > Metazoa > Chordata > Mammalia > Rodentia > Octodontidae > Octodon > Octodon degus. Next base: position 9,231,599 of record NW_004524627.1, on the reverse strand, counting down.
CACAGATACAAAATGGACATTCATCTGTATCACCTTTTTTTGTTAAATTCTGTTATTGAATATTATCGGTGTGTAAACTCAGCAAAATATTCTAAAAGAGTCCAGTAGCCCATAATAGTATTGGGTTTTCTGCTTGACTGGCAATGTTAGAAATTGTTGATCTGAGTCCCCTATAACTCAACATAACAGCATGGCTTTACTTCCTATATTTCGTCTTCATACTTTTCTACTGGATGGTTAAGACCAAGGTAAAGCAGGACCTATGCAACAAGAGTTGTAGCTTAAGAAACCAGAAAAAAAAACCTCTTAAATACATGGAAATTAAATGACACCCTACTCAGCAACCAATGGGTCACAGATGAAGTTAAACAAGAAATTCAAAAATATCGACACTTCAGTGAAAATTCAAGCACAACTTATCAGAACTTATGGGATACGATGAAAGCAGTTCTCAGAGGGAAATTAATAACTGTGAACTCACACATTAGGAAAACAGAATGGGAACAAATAAATACCCTAACGCTGCACCTTCAACAACTAGAAAAGGAAGAGCAAACCAAACCCAGA
>NW_004524627.1:9219081-9230932 GCF_000260255.1 Octodon degus | reverse complement strand
CTGGTTCTTTGAAAGATTAAATAAAATCAATAAGCCCCTACCTAACCTCATCAAACATAGGAAAGAAAAAATTCAAATACAAGCAATAAAGAATGAAAAGGGTGTAATTACCACAGACTCAGTGGAAATTCAGAAGATTATCTGTAGCTACTTTGAGAATCTTTACTCTCACAGAATAGAACACACAGAAGAAATGGACAGATTCCTAGAAAGGTACTTATTACCAAAACTGAATCAACAAGATATAATAACTCTCAATAGCCCAATAACAGCCAGTGAAATACGAGATGTAATTAAAAATCTAGCGACAAAGGAAAGTCCAGGTCCGGATGGACTCACAGCTGAATTCTACAAGACATTTACAGAAGATGTAATTTCTATACTCCTCAAACTGTACCATGAAATTGAAAAGGAAGCAATCCTCCCAAAATCATTCCTGGAGGCAAGTATTATACTGATACCAAATCCAGGGAAAGACACAACTAAGAGAACTACAGGCCGATCTCCCTCATGAACATAGATGCCAAAATCCTCAATAAAATCCTAGCAAATAGAATACAGCTAATCATCAAGAAGATCATACTCCTTGACCAGGTAGGATTCATCCCAGAGATGCAAGGATAGTTCAATATTTGAAAATCTACAAATGTCATACACTATATCAATAGAGTAAAAACTAAAAACCATGTGATCATCTCCATTGATGCAGAAAAGGCTTTTGACAAAGTCCAACACTAATTCATGTTCAAAGTCCTACAGAAAATTGGAATAGATGGCCTCTACTTCAATCTGGTAACAGCCATTTATGAAAACCCAATGGCTAACATAATCCTAAATGGGGAAAAACTGAAATCTTTTACTCTTAGATCTGATACAAGAACACAATATTCTGGCATGTTTCAAAATGCTCCTGGTCCTGCCAACTAGAAGATGAAGACAAGTGTTTCGGATATCTCAGCTCGGACTGCTAGAGCTCCTTGTAGTAGATCTGGGTTCTGGGGCACAGTACTGTGGCTCTGAAGCCTGTGGCTTTTCTCCATTTGGGAGTCTGCTTTTTTAGATAAACTGTACCTCCCTGTTTTTGCTTGCCTGTCTCTCAGATCATTAAGAACTCAGCTCCATGTATCTCGGAAAAATCAATACTTTTTTAATCTGCTGAGCTCTTTACTTGTTAGAATGAAGTGTTGACTTCTCAGCTTCTTACACACAGAACTGGAAACAAGCCCTTTATTTTTAGCAGACAAAATTAAAATTAAGCTTCTAAGTTTTAATTGTCCTTATGTTAACAAATTTAAACCCTTGACTCAGATTTTTTCCATTGTTCAATTAATTGGCTGCACAGAGAAGTAAGGGGGCAGGAGACTCCCTTGAACTCCAACTCCTGCACTAACATTGGAAAAGACCCACAGCCATTCAGGGATTAGTCCATTTTTTGTTTACTGCTGAGAGTTTTTATTATGTTACCAATTAATTGCTGTAGTTCAGAAAGAGAAAACAATAAATCATCCCCTCATTTTAAAGACATGTGGCTTCCCTGCAGCACTTTGTCATTGTTTCCTGATTAGTTGCTACTCTATCTAAGAGAAAATGCTTTGCTTGATAATCAGTTACCCTTTTCAGAATACCCTGATGTCTGGGACAAGGTTAGGAATGGGCAGTAGGGGTGGGAGTGGGGTCGGGGAAGGGGACAACTTGGGTTTGGACCTTTTCTAGAATAGGAACCTATGACACTGGAAACACAGTCAATGGTTTCCATTAAGATGAGAATAAAAATAGATCATGCTAGGTCGGCACATACTCACTGAAAATTTAGGCTCAAATTCCTCAGGAAATCACTGTCCCTGATTATTAATCCACTCTGCCCTAATATACCTTCTCCTCTCAGTAAACGTGTCTAGCTGAGCTAAAACTCTCTCATTTTGGATAATTAGAATAAAAGGATTCTGGAAAGTAAGTTTATGTTTGAGGTCAAATATTTGTACAGCTATTCTCCTAAAGAAACTGCATAGGCTTATATCCTTTATGTTTATATCCAAGATGAAGTTTATGTGACTGTTTCCAGATTAACAATGAAACAAACCAGAGCATTTAGAACTGTTTAGGACACATGAGTCATATAAAACTGGCAGTAGGTAGTATATTTGATCCTCTTACTGTTTGAGAATTAGAGATAATGTTGTTCAATTTTTGGGAGAATGAAGTAAAAGCATCTTGAATTGAATAGTCTTTCCACCTTGCATTGTCTTCTCTATACTCAAAGTAAAGTAATTTATGATTTGAAGATACCCCCTCCTTTTTTTTTTAGCCTGGTGGGGTTCAAACAATATTTCTTCCAAAATCCCAAAGATAACTTTTAAATAAATGTTTTTAATCTTCTAACTTTCTACTCTGATATTTTCCATATAAATGACATCTTAATAGATGTTAAATTACAGTTTATATTTTGGGCCATATGACAAATACTAACGTGAAAATTCTCCCAAGCATGAAAAAATAGGAATCCCCAAATATTTATGATTATTTGACTATCTGTCCTGGAGTAATAAATAGTAGTTTAGTATAAAAATGAATTCATTTCATTTTATTTATTTATTGCTTTGTACTTTTTAGGGAAGAGTCTACAGAGTGTTCAGGATCTCACTACTAGATTGAACTTGTAGTGATCTGCCAGTTTACAGCTTCCCAAGAGCTGGGATTACAGGCATGTGCCACCAAGTCCAGTCTCAATTGCTGTCTCAGAGTGCCCCGGGGGGAAGGCCCAGCACTACAGGCCCAGGGATTGAACCCCTGGTCCCTGTGCCTGCTTGCAGGCTCTTTAATCAGCTGAGCTATTTGGCCGGCCCCTAAAAATGAATTTAATCATATAATGAAAGCACAAGATTAGTAGGTTAAAGGGTTGATTTTATTATCTAGATTTTTGTAAAGTGCTAATTACTGTGCTTCATGATGCTAAACTGGGAAACTAAGTCACATTGCTTAGCTCTGAATATTGTTACAAAACCTCTATTTTAAATTCCCATTGAAAATGAATGGCAGTCATCAGTGCATTAAAACTTCAGGAAGGTGCCCAGAGTTGTGCTTCATGAAATAGGGATGAGATTGCCTTAAAATGATGTTTCCCTTGATGATACAAAAGTTATAGTGGCAGAGGAGTAGAGTGGCAGTCTTTCAAATACTTTGAAGGGCTTGATAAAATGGAATTCTCCATAAATGAATATTTTCATTTTTTTAAACCATATTTGACATCTTAAAATAAGACACAGAGCCCAACTGGTCCAGAAATATATTGGCCATTTTAAATGCCCACAAGTCCTTTCTGTAGAAGTAATTTCATATATAACTTAAAAATAAGTTGCATTAGTTTTTGAAGTTTCTCCCCTTCAGCATGCGTAAACCAATTTATGTTAACTATTTTGCACCACTATGTGTGAGATAGCACAACAGGATGAAAATAGCTTTTCCAAAATGTGAGAGGGAGCTGTGCCTCACATTTTGAAGCATTGGCAAAGCACTTAAAATTCATGCTTAAAAGTTCTTTCTCAAGGGGACAGTTAAGGACCAGAATCAGATACTTTGAATATTTGAAAGATTTTTTTAAATTAATTTATTTTTTTGTAGGGGATGTGCTGGTGTTTTGCACAGCCCTAGGGACAGAGGGTGAACTACATGACTTAAAGTTTATAAAAAGACAGGAGGTATCTTTCCCTTTATACAATGACCCATGCATAGAATGTATATTACATTCAGTTTATTCTTTTATTCAGTCTTTTTGAGCTTCTAAAAAATTATTGCAAGACAGCATCTTAAGAGCTCAGTTCTTTTCTCTTTGTCACCATAATCAGAGCCTAAACAGCACATTTTATTATTGCCCAACAAGTGACTTATATGAATTTACACACAGAACCTTTGTTCTGAGGTTTTTTTTTTCTTGCTATTTGTATTTGATTTTAAGAATGAAGAAGCCTCCTTCAACATTGTGCTGGGCTCTGGAGCTGTGTCCATGTGTGGCAGGGTGAGATGCAGCTGTTGCTGCATCATTAGGGATCTGTGCTGTAGCCTACTACGAGGAGCCTTATCACTGCCTAGTAAAGAATACCAGTGGTTGTGGATTTATATTGGCTGGGGGTTTGGACAATGGCTATGTTGTTGGCTTTATGGGAGACTAGCAAATGGTGATGTTGAGGGTATTAAAGTTATGGTTATTAATAGTTGGCTAAAAAATGAGCTTACAAAATGCTCATACCACAATCCCCAGAGCCTGTAAAAATGTTACATTGTATGGCAAAAAGGGGTCTGTAGAAGTAATTAAGAATCTTGGGATTATTATGGTCTATCAAGGTGTACCTTATATTAGTGTGTTTTCAGTCATTGGGACAAGATTCCAGATACACACAACTTACAGGAGGAGGGGCTTCTGAGGTCTCACAGTTCCAAGGTCTGTTGGCTCCAAGGTAGGGACAACATGACAGAGAATCGCAGTGAGGGGAGGCTGCTCATTCTAGGGCAGCCACCAAGCAGAAGGAAAGCATGAGAGCGAGAGAGAGAGAGAGAGAGAGAGAGAGAGAGAGAGAGAGAGAGAGAGAGAGAGAGAGAGAGGAGAGAGAGAGAAGAGAACGGGGAAGAGGTAAGTTTCTCAGGCTTGATCAGGCTTGCGGGTGGTGCCAGGCTTTTGCCCATGATGCTGAAAATGAATTGTCTTTTTACTGTTACCTGGATGAGGTGTGTAAGACCTTAAAGCTGTCGGTATTTGTGGAACAAAAAGTCTCACAGATGTAAGAGTGTCTGCAATCAAAGTGCCAGCAGCAGAATTTCTCCTGAAGAAATAGGCACACATACAAGGGCTTTCTCTGGAAATGATTTCAGCACTCAAAGGAAACTACATTCTAGTCCTTGCTACAATTAATCTGAAGGTGTTTTTTTCTTTCACTCTTATTGGAGGAGAGTATTTGATCTCCTGAGAAAACAGCTAATTATTGATCAAGACTGCTTGGGGACAGTGAAATAATAGGTCAAAGCAAACTTATGTCAAGTACTCAGTCTCTGTAGATTAGAGGAACTTTAACAGGTACAATTTGGGAAAGATATTAGTATGTGTTAAGGATTTTACCTGAGGAGAGTAAAATTCAGGAAACAGTCTTTTCCTGGCAATAAAACAAAACAAAAGATAAATCATTTTTTTACTTCGAGAGTCTGAAAACAAGTAGAATGTTCATGTTGATATTAGGGATTTAAGTTTTTATGAGAAAACAGAAAGTTCTTGAAGGGCCCTGTGTGGGATTGAGATAGGGCTGGAAGGTAGTAGGGGTGTAAATTGACTAAGTTTGCATTTTCAAGTGGTTATTCTGGTGATTTGTGAAATGCTTGAGAAGGGTAAGAGTAACTGTGAGAAGACAGCCAAATTTGACAGCAACCCAGGCAATAAAAGTGGTACCCTGGGGCCAATGAGACAATGGTTGAAATGGTTGAAATCAAACAACATCCAAAGAGATTCAGGAAAGAATATCAGTATGACTTATGAATGACTTGAATATGGAGGAAATGATAAGGAATTCCTAAGTCACCAGTGTTAGAAGCGTAAACCAATATTTTTATAGCCTTAAACATTTAGCATCCTTTTCATATTTTTTTACTTTAAAGGGAAAAATAAAAATAAGAATAAAATGAGGTTACAAGCAAAGTTAGTAGGAGAGTTGAAATATTTAAAACATTGCCTGTTGTCTTCATTGTAGTTATTCAGGGTACAATATATGGGCATAATATCTTATCTAAATGATATTAGCACACACCTTTCTTTTCACTGAACTAAGAGAAACTACCTGCATAAGTATTTTAACTATATCATGTAAAAGTATATTTTTTCCTTTTCCCTTTCCCCCATCAAAATTTGTCTTTTCTTTTGGACAGCTCTTTCCAATTCACACTATCTCTTGTACATTTTAGATCTTATTTACTTGTTGAGTTTCTCACACTAGTGTGACAATATGTTTATACATATGAATCTGATTTATTTCACTTACTACTAGGGTCTTGAGTTGTATCAATTTACCTGTAAAAGTCTCCAGTTTATCACTCTGCATGGATGAGTAGTTCTCATATATAAAGTTTTCATATCTTTTTTTCCCCTCAGGTGATGGATATTTGGGTTGCTGTCAAGATTTATCTATGAGGGCCAGCCAGCCAGCTCAGGGGATTAGAGCACCTGCTTAGGCAGATGCAGGGGCCAGGGTCTGATCCCCAGCTGGTCATGCTGGCCCTGCCCCTGGGACACACTGTGAGGGCACTTGAGACTGTAATCCCAGCAGTTGGGAGGCTGAAAACAGGAGGATCACTATGAGTTCGATCTGTGTACTGAGATCCTGTAGACCCTGTATTAAATACATAAAAAAAGATTTAACTATGACAAATTGTGCTGCCGTAAACATGGATGCACATATAATGCTGTAGTATAATTATTTACTTCTGGGAAAATACTCAGAGAGGAAATACGTAGGTTGAGTAGGTACTCTAATCATAGTTTGTAAAGGAATTTCCACATTGATTTCTACAATGATTGTACCAGACTACATTCTCACTAAGAGTGGAGAAAAGTTGTTTTTTTGTTTTTGTTTTTCCCCCCACAGCCTTGCCAGTATTTGTTGTAGATTTCTTTCTTGATGACAGACATTCTTTCTGGAGATGAGATGGAATTTGTGTTGTTTTAATTTATATCTTTCAAATGACTAATGATGTTGAACCTTTTTGGTTATTTGTCTTTTTTAATTCATCTCAGAAGTGTGCTTTATTCTCAGGTGCCCATTTTTGGATTGGGTCTTTGCATTTTGAGGATCTGACTTTTCCCAATTCTTTATGTGTTCTAGATAGAAGTCCTTTGTCTGAGAAAGGTAGTTAAAATGCTGTGTCCAGTTTTCTTACTGATTCTAGTCAATCTTATGTTGTTCTTCTTTGCTTCATTCTGTAGCTGTTTGATTGGTCTTTTGTGGTTTCTTCCAGTTTTTAAGATATCTTTCCTTGCTTGGACACTAGTTGCATTCCTCTCTTCTAGATCAGATGCTCTATCCTCACCTATATTCAAAGTGCTGCCTTAACTTTCAGGATTTCTCATCTCCTGAATTTTTGTCTGGATCTCCTTCATTGATTCCATTTTTTATCTATTTTTGGTATTCCTGTTTTCCATCATCTTTCTGAACTCTTCTATTTGTTTATCTGTGCCTGCTTTAATGTCTTTTGACAGTAATTTATTTTTTCAACTTAGAGATTATTTTTTTCCATGGTCTCTTTCATTTAGTTTTCTACCGGTACTGTTATCATTTCAGAGAGTTCCGTATGATGGCTTCCAATTTCCTCTCTCTCTTTGTGCTCTGCACTTGTGCTGGATAGGCTGGGGCTTTGGGATTGCATTTTGCTTGTTTGTTTTGTCATTTTCTATTTTCTCCTTCATTTGTTTCCTGTGTTGATGCTTGCATATTTTTGATGCTCAATAGCCTTATCACTAGTGTCGAAGCTTTTTTAGAAGGTGTCTGTTGTTTTGAATGTCTTCTAGATGTATGTGGTTTTGGTCTTTATGTCTATGCAAAGAACCTGTCTTCCCAGCATAGTAAGTATGAGTAGACATTATCAATTTGACTTAGAACCCATTTTTCTGGTACTGGACTATGGTGATGGTTACAACCCCTTACAATTGCAGTGTTGTCATGAAGGGTGTAAAAACTGGTGGTAGCATGTTTGACATCCTGATTAAAGTAGTTCAGTTGGTAATAACAATAGATTTAAGTACGGCTTGGTTACTGACAATGTGTGGTGACTATTAGCCTGACATCTATAACTGTAGGGGAAATGTCTGCAGAAATTTAATAACTCAAATTTACTCCAGGAATTTGTATGCAATGATGTTCCACTTAGTGGAGTGATTTTGCCTTGTTATGTGTATGTGGGGGTCCAGTTCAGGAGCACAGGGGTAGGATAGAGAGATGAATGAGGTTAAATATAGTAGGATCAAGAGTGGAAGTCACAGGATGGTCATCTAGATTTTGGGTAATTATAGGACACAGGTGGTAAGTATTGAAGAGAAAATATACAAGTTTTGAAGTGAATCATAAAGAGAAGAGACAATATTCACTCACATGAAAGTATCATAAAGTCATGCAAGATAGTTGATGCAAGAGAGGAAGAGGACAGGTTGCATAAAACAAACAGAAAGTTTAGAGATCACCTTTTGGCTTGTAATGCTAATGTTGCATGAGATATTTTCACACCTCTAGTTCTGCCTGTCCACTGTGTGCACCCTAGTCAGGGTCTTACTGTGTCACTGGCATTTTTAAAAATTTCTTTTTATTTATTTATTTATTTATTTATTTATTATTGCTATTTTTATTTATTTGTTTGATACAGGGTCTCACTATGCAGTTCAGACTCATAGTGATCCTTTTGTCTTACCCTCCTCAGCACTGATATTACAGATGTGCTCCACCACACTTGGTTTTGTGCCCATATGGTCCACACAGCCAACATGACATGCAGTACTGGGGATTGAACTCGGGTCCTTGTATTTGCCAGGTACTTAGATCCTTGAGCTGTATCCCCAATCCCATTGCTGGGGTTTCTGCAGATCTCCTGGCCCTACCAACCAGTAGAGGGAGGGAAGGGATTATCTCAGACTTCTCTCACCAGCTACAGGGTCCCTGGTCAATGGAGGAAGGGAGGAGCCAAACTCTCACCCCGCCCCATGCCATAACCACAAATTCCTGTCCTATCATATTTGTGTCTTCTTTTCCATCATTCAAGTAGCCTTCATATTGGAGGTAGATGAATGATGAATACTGTGGAAGAAATCTTCTGGCATACTAGAAATGGTCTACAGCTTGATGTGTAGCTTTTCAGATTCCTGTCCTTGCTTACTCATGTACCTTCAACTCTTTATTTAAAAGAAAACACTGGTAGAAGCTCCCAATTTGGCTTTTATACTGCCATCACCATGCAGGGTCACCACTGTGCCCATGGGTCCACCGCCTTGTACTGCTGAACATGGTAATGACTAGAGTGCCAGACTCCGAGTTTCTCCTTGCTCCAGTGAAGCAGTGATCCTGTGTCCATTGGTCCAAGTAGGAAACTCACCCATCTAGCTCACAGATTCTATGTAGCATATTTTTCAATTTTTAAAACTCTTTTAGAAGCAAATACTCCCAAATCATAATCTGCCAAAAATTATAGATTAAACTAGCATGGGGTGGGTTAAAGAAGAAACCTGTACCAGGAGAAGCTTACATGTTAAAGTTCCATATTGAAAATCATTACTCTTTATTATAATATTTGGTATAAGATTTTGTTCTGTAAGATTATGCCCTTATTTTCAGTTGAATGGCTTCTTTCAAATTAGAATGTTGGGCTGGGGAGATAGCTCAGTGGCTTAAGTACCTGCCTCGCAAGTGCAAGGTCCTGAGTTTAATCTCCAGGACCAAAAGAAAAAAAAAAGGAACAAAATAGAATATTATGACTGATAAAAAAATTAATTCCTTTCTTGCATTTTATTTATTCTAATTTATAAAATATATTTACCTGAAAGTCTTGATGAATGCTTCAGGCTATTATAGATTCTGGTGAAGTAAATATTTGATGATGATTCTTTTAGTTAATTTTAGTTCTGATGTTTATTCTGGATTCTTATGGCTGTACAAAGTGGGTGTTTAGAGACAAAATGATTTGTATTTTTATGCATGTTGCCTTTTACCCACGTATTACTGCCACCCGTACTTTTGTCCAAAAATTTCTCTATTTGAATGAGAACTTACACAGAAAACTTACCTAGAGATCAAAGAGTGGTTTTAGCATAAAGACAAGTTCTGGCCAATAAGGGAGTTAAGACTTTTGTTACACAGCATGTTGCATATTAATTGTCTCATTTTAAAATAAATGCTATAACATTGGCCAAGCAATGGCCATGACTCATCCACATGGCTGCACTGACAAAGGTTCTACAATCCGAGGTACAGGATCTCAGGATAAATCCTGAGGGGATTTCACTGACCTTCTCAGACCCAAAAGCTACAACTCTTGTTGCACAGGTCCTGCTTTACCTTGGTCTTAACCATCCAGTAGAAAAGTATGAAGACAAAATATAGGAAGTAAAGCCATGTTGTTATGTTGAGCTATGGGGGACTCAGGTCAATAGTTTCTGACATTGCCTGTTAAACAGAAGATCCAATGCTATTATGGGCTACTGGACTCTTTTAGAATATTTTCCTGAGTTTACACACCTATAATATTCAATAATGGAACTTAGAAAAAATGGGGTATACCGATGAATGTCCATTTTGTATCTGTGTATTCAAAGTGGTTAGGATAGATATATAGTTGCATTCTCTTAATGAATAGAATGATTTGTTCTAATGGTGTTTGTAAATAGGATCTCAAGTCTGCATCTTGTACAGCAATTAACCACTAAGAAGAATATATGCAGTGTATTATTTGTTGAAACTGTACTTCTGATTTGAATTGAAACTGTCTCATTGCTATCTGTTTATCAATAAAATTTTGAAAAAAAATAAAATAAATGCTATAATAAAGAATGATCATTCTGAAGTGTTTTATTGAATAATGAGTGCAGTAACTTTACTATTTTGTTAGGTAAACCCAGAACATACCAGTTTACGTTCTGTGGTAAGCAGAGTGTGTGTGATCAACTCCAGCTGAAAGCCTAACCTCTTGGGTGAGATAGAGAAGCTTTGTTAGGTTGTTAAACCACAGCTCATGGGAACTCTATGAGAATCAAGGAAGGAAGCCAAACTGACAAAATGGGAGAGTCAGGAAAAGGGACAGAATGTGAGAGGATGAAACACAGAATAGCAGGCTCTCTTTGACTTGATGTCTCTGGGAGTTCTCTTTAAGGTTGTATTTTGAAGGCTGAGCATGAGCAGAAGGAATGTAGCCCTAGGGGTGGCAAAGGTGACGAAAAGAGACACAGTGCTAGACAGCCTCACCTATGAATTTTATTTATTTTATTAATTTTATTGAGAAAGAAATAGCAATGAGACAGTTTCAAAACAGATTAGGAGGGCAGTTACAATAATTGATACATTGCATATTGTCTTCATACTTGCCACATAGTACAAGATGCAGACATGATATCTTGTCTAAACACTATTAGTTCAAAACTTTCTTGTCATTGAACTAAGAGAAAGTAGTTGTATATCGATCCAAACTATTTTGTATGTATATATATATTTTTTTTCCACTACAAAATGGTCCTTCATTTATATCCCCCTTTTTTGCTTACTTTTGTCAGAGATGGGCATACTGTTGCCATTCATATATTGTAGGTGCATGAACTCAGCAAAATAACCCAATATAGTCCAGTAGTGCATAATAGTAGTGGGTTATCCGTAGGACTGGCAATGTCAGAAGTTGCTGACTTGAGCCTTTTACAGCTCAGCTCAGCATATTAATATGGCTTTACATTTATACTTCATTTTGATACTTTTCTGCTGGATGGTTAAGACCAAGATAATGCAAGACCTATATAACAAGAAATGTAACTTTTGTATCTGACGAGGTCAGTCAAATCCCCTCAGGATTTACTCTGAAACCCTGTACCGCAGTTTGTATATCTTTTGTTGGTGTCAACCATGTGACACCTCACAGCAATGGAGGAAAATAAGCTTGTAAAAATAGTTCAGTTTGTATTTTATCTAAATGCAATAAACAAAATAAATGGAAAAAAAGAACCATGTAAGTCTTTAGGAGATAATGATCACTTGAGTAATCATGAAAGATGTTGGCAGTCTGGCAAGGGAATTCAGAGAGACTTGGTTGCTGTTTAGTTAGTTTCTAGAATTAAATTAACTGATGAAATATATAT
>NW_004524627.1:9203707-9218801 GCF_000260255.1 Octodon degus | reverse complement strand
CATTGCAATCCAGTTTTAGATATTAATTAGTTCAAACAAATTTCAAATATTTAAACTTGTTTTGTGGTATGGAATGAAAATCTGACTCTATCAAAAGAAAGCAGATATGATTGAACTTGGAAAACACAGAGAGGTTCCTTAAAGATCTTTTGAATAATTGTAGAAGTACAATGTAAAATGAACAAAAGATAAGAAGCAAGTGCAGGATGACTTGATTCACTTCTTTGTCCTTAAAAATTCAGTACAGCTTCCAACATTCATCCAGAATAACCCAATTCCTGATCTCTTAGTCACACATTTCAGTTTCTCCATCGTAGTATCTCTTACCCAATTATATACGCATATAGTACCATTTATTTATTCACATAATTTAGAGTAACATAGTAGCCCATAATTTAGATATATATTTGTATTCTAGCTTTTTTTCTTTTAGCATTATATTTGAAACAATATTTTAATAGTTAATTTTAAACACATGCTTTTTATATTTCCATAATATTCCATTACATGGCTATATCTTAATTTATATTTACCCTTTATCTATTATTGGACATTACATTTTACTTTTACTATTGTCAATAATTCTGTAATGAGCATCTTTATGTATTTATTCATTCTTCTGACTTATTTTCCTCAACTTAATTCCTAAGTCTAATTACTAGAATAACAGATAAGATTTTCATTACTTTTACATATTGCTAAATGTCTTTCTAAGATGAGTATCAACATTCCTTCTTAAGAGCAGTGCCACTTTAATTTAGTCTTACTGTCACTTGTTATTACTTTTCAGGATAAATTTTGTTAAATTAAAATTTTAAGTTTGTCATTGTTTAATGGGTTTTTCTGACTACTATTTAAAGATTGATATTTGTCTGGAAATATACACATAACATTTAGGTGGTTCTCAGCAAGAAGTGAATTTGGCCACTTTGGTTCCTGAAGGCACATATGGCAATATTTAAACAGCGTTTTGCTTGTCACAGTCAGGGTTGGAAGGCAGGAGAGGATGGGGGGTGGGGATGCTACTGATACCTACTGAGTAATGGGCATGGGTGCTGCTAGCCAGCCTACAGGGTGCAGGACAGCCGTCCCCTCTCTGCCTCCACCTCCAAGACTTATTCCCTCTTAATGTGAGGAGCATTGAAGTTTAGAAAACCTGCTTTAAACTAGTCACAATTCCTTGCTGTGCATGTGATAAAACAAAATTGAATAATTTTGCAAATAGTGTATTTTTTATGTGCATTTTTTTCTTGATGATCCTGCTCCACTTACATAAGCAAAAATGTTTTTGCACCAATACTATGTGACTCTAATGCGGCCTATTAATGTACAATAATATTTTGCTGGGTCAGCATTTTAGCCAATAAAATATTTTGGAAGGATAATATCAATATGATGTTCAGTTGCTTTTAATACATTTGTAAGCTGCCTATGTATTTGGACCAAATGTTTTTTAAAAATAATTCTCAAATCACTTCACAGTTTCATTATATTACTATACCCATTTCTTGTCTAGGAGCCTTCATACATTTTCTTGGTATGGTGTATGTGGTATTTTAAATCATATTTTCATTGTAGAATAAATCTCCAAGTGTGATTTTATTTTGCATATCTATTTTAATATATTATCTAAATTAGAATTATAAAACTCATGTGCAGCAACATCAAACAACAAGAAAAAAAACAAACAGCAAGAGATAATATCAACTTAAAGTTCAACATATCAATACTTGATGAAAAATACCTGTTCCATGTTATGCCTAAGATGCTTGATATTCAGACAGATAGTGAGGTTAAACTTAACAGCCTAAGTTGTATGGTAATAACAATAAGCTTGTCTTCTGGAAGGTTAACAACCAAAGTTTGCAGACCAAAATTAGAGAAAAAGTAGGGCCTCAAGGAAAGCCAACATTTTGGCCCTAGCCTTCCAAGGTCAATTAAAACTCAGGACATATGAGAACCTGTACTGTAACGTCGTGTAACTCAGTATTGTCCCAAATTTTCTGATCAAGGAGATTATGGAGTCAAAGAGGAAAGTGATCGATGACGTAGAATGTGCCTAAGGAGAGTCACATGGAGAGAAAACATTCTCTCAGGCTTTCACAGAGAGCACATTGGCCAAACAATGGCTGTGACTCATCCGCATGGCTGACACTGACAAAGGATCTACAATCTGAGGTACAGGATCTCAGCATAAATCCTGAGTGGATTTCACTGACCTTATCAGACCCAAAAGCTACAATTCTTGTTGCATAGGTCCTGCTTTACCTTGGTCTTAACCATCCAGCAGAAAAGTGTAAAAATGAAGTATAAGAAGTAAAGCCATGCTGTTATGTTGAACTGTAGGGGACTCAGGTCAACAATTTCTGACATTGCCAGTCAAGCGGAGAACCCAATACTATTTTGGACTACTGGACTCTTTTAGAATATTTTGCTGAGTTAACACACCTATAATATTCACATAATGGAACTTAGCAAAAAAAGGGGATACAGATGAATGTCCGTTTTGTATTTGTGTATTCAAAATGGTTAGGATAGATATATAGTTGCATTCTCTTAACGAATAGAGGAATTTGTTCTAATAGTGTTTGTAAATAGGATATGAAGTCTGCATCTTGTACAGCAATTAACCACTAGGAAGAATGTATGCAATATGTTAATTATTGAAACTGTCCACCAATTTGGTGTGAAACTGTCTCATTGCTATTTGTTTCTCAATAAAATTATGGAAAAAGAATAAAATTAAAAAGATTTAAAAACTTCCAAAAAAAGAGATAATGTCAAATAAAATGAGTAAGACTTTCTCTCCATGTTCTCAAAATCTCATTTCTCACTGAAGAACGTCTTCTGTATGTATTCCTTTTACTATGTATTTACAAAATGCGTACATTTCATGTGGTAATAAAAACTATATTTTATACAAATGAAAATATACACATTTAAAAATCATTATTTTGAAAAACATTCCATATTAATCACTATATCTTCATATATGTACATTTATATGCCCATGAAGAGCAGAATGCCTTTTGTTCTCTGTCAAGATGCCCTACATTGTGATCCCTAGAGCCTCCCAAAAGGTTAACTGTCATAGCAAAATGGACTTGGCAGATGTAACTAGGATTAAAATAGGGGGTGATCTTGAATGTTCCCTGTGTGCTCAATCTAGTCCCACCAGTTCCCAACTATGGAAGAGAGAGAAAGAATAGGTGTGAAGCCATGTGCAAAGGACCTGACTTTCCCTTGCTGAATTTGAACGTAGAAGAATGAACTATGAGTTCATCTTAAGCATCTTAGCATGACATGGAACAGGTATTTTTCATCAAGTATTGATATGTTGAACTTTAAGTTGATATCTCTTGCTGTTTATTTTTTTTTTCTTGTTGTTTGATGTTGCTGCACATGAGTTTTATAATTCTAATTTAGATAATATATTAAAATAGATATGCAAAATAAAATCACACTTGGAGATTTATTCTACAATGAAAATATGATTTAAAATACCACATACACTCATTCATTCCTTGGAATGAAGGTGGCCTCCAAAAGTAGAAAATAACAGCAGATAAAATGATTCTCCCTGAAAGCATCCAAAAAGAAACATAGTGCTGCCAACATCTGAGACCAAGGCTGGCCTGCTGACCAACAGAACTGTAATAAATGGCCGTAAGTACAAGGTTGGCCTAGGGAAACAGCCTGTGGGAAACAGAAATGTCTGCAATTGATGAAGGACTGGAGGAGTGATGGCATACAATGTCCTTGTAGGAAACCTCAGCTGGCAGATGTCCCTGGCTCCCTACCATATGCACGCATAATCAGATCCAAATGGAGAGTAGAACTATTGGTTCTTCAGCATTTTCTTCACTACAGTGATAAAATCTGAGGTGTTATTGACATGGAGGGGAGCTGAAGACAGAGCCAACACAGAGATCTCAAATGGCAAGTCATTCATCAAAATTTTAGGAGTTAATCTGGTCCAGTAAACACTGTTGAAGTTGCCTAAAGAACTGAGGTAAATTAAGTAGATCAGAATTTTCAAGTGTGACAAACAGTAGGAAGGGAACCGTAGTAGGTTGGAGGTTGGCAGGTAGCTCACAAATGAATACCATGGTTTTTGTAAGCTCTTAGTGATCAGTTAAAATGTTTTCATTTGCAATTCAAGTAGTTTCAAGTCTTTCATTTAAGAGAACAGAAAGGCATAAAATCTAAAAATCAATTATATGATTAGGAAAATGCATCAAATATTCAGAAATACAAAATACAGTCAAAAGTTATTAAAGAGATACAGAAAATATAAATTGGACCATATATATCATCATTATGATTGTAGGCCTATAGAATAAAACATAGAATAGATTTAGTTATGCTTTTTTTTTGAGACACCATTTCTGTATGTGGTTTCTTGGTCTTGAACTCACTATGCAGTCCAGGCTGGCCTCAAATTTAAGCTGTCATTTTATTATTTCTGAGTAGTTTTAAAGATCTTTTTACCCTTCTTTCTTTTTATATTTCATTGTGAAATTTTTATTTTGTGATGTAGCTTTAATTTGTCTTTTTTTGTATCTTCTTTTTTTTAAAACTTTTTTTTGTTTATTTATTTTTGCATTTATTTATTGTGTGTGGGGGGGGGCAGCTCAGCCCACCAGGGGGCGGGGCTGGCTGGCTTGTGGTGCTGGGGGATCGAACCATGGTCCCTGTGCTTTGCCAAGCTTGTTCCAAGTAGGTGCTTTAGACCACTGAGCCATCTCTCCAGCCCCTGTATCTTCTATAGGTTTTTGCTTTATAGCTATCAGGAGGCTTGTATATTACATCTTATAGCAATAGTAGTCTACTTACCACTCACAGTAGCTTAAATTTTATAAAGTAGAAAAATTAGGGCTGGGGAGATAGCTCAGCAGCTTAAGGGCCTGGCTGGCAAGTTCATAGTCCTGAGTTAGAGCCCCATACCACAAAAATAAAAAAAAAAAAATAAAAGAAGAAGGAGAAAAAGGAGGAGGAGGAGAAGAGAAGGAGAAGGAGAAGGAGAAGGAGAAGGAGAAGGAGAAGGAGAAGGAGAAGAGAAGAAGAAGAAGAAGAAGAAGAAGAAGAAGAAGAAGAAGAAGAAGAAGAAGAAGAAGAAATGTACTCACCCTAATATTTTGTGTTTTGTCTGCTATGCCTACATCTTCTCATGGTGTGTCAATGTGTTATAACTATAGCTCTTTTAATCTTTATGTTAGAATTATGAATGATCATATATCACTTTTATTGGATGTGGATAATCTGCATTAGTGTTCATATTTACCTTTATATTATTGAACTTTGTATGGTCATATGTTTTCATGTAACTAATTAGCAGTTTTTTATTTCAGTTTGAACAATCTCCTTCAAGCATTTTGAGGGCAAGCATAATGTTGACCAAATTTCTCAGCTTTGTTTGCTTTGGAAAAATCTTTATTTTGTCCTCATTTTTGAAATATAATTTTCTGGTAAAGTATTCCAGGTTGGCAGTTCTCTTATGGTCTTCAACATTTCTTATGATAAATCTGCGGGTTAATGGTTTTTAAGTATGCAATATGCTTTTTTTTCTCTACTGATTTCAGAATCTTTATTATTCTTTTAATTGGGAAGTTTGATCATACTATGACTTCATTATATTTTCTTTTTCTTTCTTTTTTTTTTTTTTTTGTATTTTTGGGAAGTGTCTACAGGGTGTTCAGGGTCTCCCTACTAGATCAGACTCATAGAGATCCACCTGTTTACAGCCTCATGAGAGCTGGGATTACAGGCATGTGCCACCATGTTCAGTCTCAATCGCCATCTCAGTACACCCTGAGGGTGGGGCTGGCATGGAAGGCCCGGGGATCAAACTCCCAGTCCCTGTGCCTGCTTGCAGGAGCTTTAATCCACTGAGCTATTTGGCCAGCCCTTATTTATTTATTTATTTATTTATTTATTTATTTATTTATTTATTTTTGTACCAGAGATTGAACTCAAGACCCCATACTTGCCAGGCAAGTACTTATACTACTGAGCTATCTCCCCAGGCTCCCTTGTTTTATTCTTATATTTCCTAATTTGTTTAACTTTTAAATTTCAATTTTGTTAGCTTTTAATCTGTACTTTGTTGTCCTTCACTGAGCTTCTTTAGAATAATTATCTAAATTATGTGGTCAGCAATTCATAGCTTTCAAATTCTTCACTGGTTACTGGGAGTTTATTGTGTTTGTTTGGAATAGTGATTTTTTCACTTCTTCATGATTCTTGTCAATTTGTGTTCAGTTTGTACATCTAAGAAAGAGCCAGATGTTCTAGGCTTTGTGGATTAGCTTATGTAAGGAAAGACCTTTAGTTGTGCATTAAGAGTTGAGTGTCTTGTGAAACCAAATATGTGGTGCCGAGCATGGGGAAGTGCAGAGACACTAGATCTGAGGAAATACAGTGTCTTTATATGTTCAAGCAGCTGGAAATCCATGACTCTGCAGCTGTGGTGGCAAGAGCTATAGGAGGCTTTCAGTGTTTCTGAGAGCTGCTGCAGACCTCAGTAGTGGCTCTGGACCTCCAGTTGTAGCATCAGGCATTAGAAAACACAGCAGTAAGGGCTTTGGGCTGGTACTGTGCACATAGTCTGCTATGGGCAAGTATGCAGGAAGAGGCACCAATTATAGACATTTTCTCAGCAGGCATATGCTTGGAAGGAGGGACTAGGATTACTGGCATGCACAAACAGGGTTTAGCTGCACTCAAATTCAGGGGTTAACTCCAGGCTAACCATGGGGGCCAGGCCAGCTGCTGTACTTATTGGTATATTTACTATTGAAGCAGACAGTGTTCATGAATTTGGCTATCAGGGCCAGTAAGAGGGGCAGTCCACATGTTCAGGAATTGTACCTGGTGTTGTACACATATATGATTGCAGAGATGTGGCTGTAGGAGCTAGGAATAAGGAAGGGGAGTCAGGGTCAGTTTTGTGCATATGCAACTATGGAGACAGGCCTGGGGGTTTTCACAGGCCTTCTTCAGGGCTCAGGCATGAGTACGTGTAGAGATGGGCAGTGGAGCTGGTAGTAGAGGACAGGACCTACCTACTAAAATATGTGTGGTGGCTGTGTTGGGTCCTTGAGCCTGGGTTCCCTGGTCACTAGCAGTTGGGTGACTATGGGGGAGAAAGGTGGCAAAGAAGATGACTTGCGCCTCTTGATACTGTGAAGATGGAAATGTTTTCCTATTCCAATCCCTCAGTGATGAAGGTGACAGTGGGTCAAGTACAACAGAGCTGGCTGTTGGTTTTCTCAGCAGTGAAAGCTTCTTGTGTCCCCTGTAGAACAAGGTGTTGGGGTCTACAACCTGTTACAGTGGACACTGTAGTGATTATGGCAGAGAGGGTATGGGAGTTGTGCTGCGGCCACAGAGGCTGTGCGGTCCCCAGTGGGGAGGTTGCCAGACCCCTCTGCAGAGCAGGCCACAAGGACAGATGGCTCCCACTTCAATGACTGCCATTATTGCAATCATCCTTTCTTGTTCTCAGCCATTGGCTGTGCCAGTCTTCTCAGAAGTCTGGGTTGGGTTGAAGTATAGTTGGTCCATCCAGCAGTATTCTGAAAAGATAGGAAAACTGGTTTTCTGCCTTGCTTTCTGTGGTCCTGAAAGAACTATAAGTAAATTCCTCCTCTCCATTGAATAGCAGCAGCCGGGGAGACAGAGAGGTGAAAACAAAAATGAAACTGTTCCACGTTTTTGGAAGGTTTTCTTTTCTTTTTTCACCTTATAGCTTCTTAAGAAGATTCCCGAGATATTTGAGAATTATTTTTGTCCCTCCATATTTATTCTTTATATTCAAATAAGATGTTTATAAAAACTGCAAAGTGCACTACTTCTTCTAGCCATGTGATTTCCTTCCAAGTTTTGTATGTAGTGTTGATGTTGTGTTTTAAATAATAGAAATATATTTAAATTGGTTGATAATTTTTTGAAATATTAAGATCTCCATTCTACTAATATTTCTCAATTTTGAAATTTATATATTGTTTTATTTTGTATTTAAGTTTTTAATATATATTTCTAGGCTGTAACCTTATTCATAATATATATGTTTCAAAAATTTTTGGATAATTATTTTATCATGACACATTTTAACCAAAATCATTATTTTTGAGATATTGCACAATTTTATTAAATACATTTCTTCTTTCTTTTAGCTTGTGACTTCTTACCTTCTTTCTAAGTCAGTCTCAGAACACAGATTTACAAGTGATTGGAGACTAGTAAGGGTCCCACGGGAGCTTGTTTACACTGTGATAACTGATGCTTAGAGATGCAATGTTGTCTGAGTGAATCCAATGGGGCAAAATATGAAACAATACTTCAGTCTGTCTCTAAAGCTTTTCACTACCCACTCATTCCTGGTGCAACCTTGCAAAATGTATGGTGGCACCAGCCATGCAGCACTTGGGCCACAGCCTATCAGAGGTGTGCTCTCCCTGTGAAACATACACTGAATTTTAAGCATCAAGCATGACAAATGTAAAATAGCTCATTAATATTTTTAGTAATGATAAATGTTCAAATTATATTTTAGGAAAAAACATTATTGAAATCTTTTTGTAAGTTGATTTACTGTGCTCAGCAGAAAACTTAAAATTACAACCTGACTTACCTTGTATTGTAGTGGGCAGTGGATGCTTCTTTTGAGATTGAGTTCAGTTTGCTTTAGATAAAATAAAAGAAGATACATGGGAAGGATCACCTGGGTGACACTCCTTGAAGGAAGAGCAGTTGTCTCTAATTGGGCTTTAGCTCCATATATTGATGTATGTAAAGCTGAGTAGGACTTTACTTAATCCATTCAATTGCTTTTAAGCAACACATATCAGTCCAGCCAAGGTACTAATGGTAGTCTTTGGAGATGACAAGCATGTTTCCCTGGAAGTTCCTACCCTCTTTGTTCCCTTGTGCAAGCTGGGACAAGGCAGGATGAAGAACCAATACTCCATGCTGTTGGTTGGGATGGAGCCTGGTGATAGAGGCTATGATTTCCTTAAGCTTAAAAGATTGCACACGAGGGCTGAAGCATGTGCCCCAAAGCATTAGACACTACCTCAGTTGTGTTACACAGATTACTCTTTCTGCATAACCTTCTTACTGCACATTGCAGTGATGATTTCAGGCCTCCTACCTAGCCCAGCTCACAGCAGTCACCCATTTCCCACCATTCTCACAGTCACTCATCCTCAAGCTACTTCCTTCTTCACGAATGAATAAAACCTGTCCTTGGTCAAGGCCTTTGTTCCAATTAGCCATCATCATGGCTGGACTTAGGACCTTTGGGCTCCCCATAAATACAAATATGCCTTAGAGTCTTTATTGTCACCAGGGATTGCACTGAAAGTTGCAGATTGCCATTAACTCCCTCAGAATTACAATAACTTTTCCATGGAATTACAAATGCAAACTTCCTGTGCTGCAGTGAGGACCTGGAAGGGCTCTCTATTGATGCTGTTATACAACTGAATAAATCCTAGACAATGATACCTATAAATATTAGAAACACATTTTTTACCCCAGGAAAAACTATAGTGCATGTCTCATATATACATATTGATTTATGATGTATTCCTTACTCCAATGCAGAAAAATTAATATTTTAGATCTGAGAAAAGGCTTAAAGTTGTTTGACTGAATGCAAATAGGGAAGGGAAGAAAATTCTGAAGTTCACTAAAATAACTTGAACAGGTTGTAAATATAATTGTGCCTTCTCAGCAGACTTTAATGTGTGTATATCTGTGTGTGTGAGTTATCGGAAGTAATAAGCTTCCCAGGGAAATTGGAAATGTTGGCATTTTCCACACAAGATAAATTGAGATCATCTTTTCTTAGTGTCCATTAGTTGGGTGAGATTAGACCAATTGTTTATTCTTGCTATCCCTCAACTTCCAAATGGATTAATAAAATCTATGTCATAATAGGGTTACCATGAGGATTAAAAATGAATATTTCTAGCACTGTGAGTGGCACACAGTAATGCTCTTAGATGGTATATTTTCTCATTATCTTAGTTTCTACTTCAATAATTTCCAATGCGTTTGAACAATTTTTCTTTTTTAACCAATCATATGTTATTGTGCCTCACTCAGTATGTATTTAGGGTTTCCCGGTAGTGCAGAATGGTATGTTGAAGTAGAAACTTTTTCAAGTAGTGCTCTGACTAGTGATAGTTCTGTTGGCAAATATCTGTTTTCCACTCTGAATCAAATGAGAAGGATGCCTCATAGGCAGAGGCTTAGAGTAAGCTTGGGTAGGGATATAGTGCTAGCTTCTGCCTATTTTAGTGGTATCTAAGGCAATCACATGCTGGGGAATGGAGTGGTAGAGTTACTGCGGGCACAACCATGTGTTATGGTTTTCTGCTCCAGAGCATCCTACCCTTGACCATGTGTGTGCACTGACCAGAGACTGGTGTTACAATGCTGGTTCTAATTCAGTAGATCTGAGGTACAGAGCCTGCATTTCCAGAGTCTCTATTTCTAGCATTTCTAGCACTTAGCATGACTGAATGAGGAGCATACCTTAAATACTCAGGGATGAAGCAGGGCCCTGGCTAAAACCTTTTGCTTTGTTTACTTCTTTCTGTGCATCCAGGCAGGTATAACTAGCTAATGTGCATCATTTTTAAATGTGTCTGCCTTTTAAGTAAATTCAATTTAGATACTATATTTAAAGTAAGTTCTATTGAATATTTTGCTATTATACAAAGCAATGGGCTGGCCTGATAGTTTAGTGGACTAAAGTGCTTGATTAGGCAAAGGACAGAGGCTGGGGTTTGATTCCCACCATGCCTGCCCCAGGGGCACACTGAGAAAGCAACTGAGAAGGGTGTGGTGGTGGTCACCTGTAATCCCAGTGCTTGGGAGGCTGAAAACAGGGGAATCTCTATGAGTCTGATCTACATAGTGAGACCTTTTAGACCTTGTTGTAAGTACAGAAAAAAAGAAAAAGAAAGAAGTAATGAAGAATTTGAACACTTAATTTTTCTGTTATGGTTCACGAGGAGAAATTTCATGTAAATAAAGAAAT
This sequence comes from Octodon degus, assembly GCF_000260255.1. Lineage (NCBI taxonomy): Eukaryota > Metazoa > Chordata > Mammalia > Rodentia > Octodontidae > Octodon > Octodon degus. The sequence continues at coordinate 9,207,748 of NW_004524627.1, read as the reverse complement.
AACCCAGTGTACTATCATATTAAGTAAACGGATGGCTATAAATTCATAGAGATATAAAAATCCAATTCTTATAATTAACAGGAAAACTTCAGACTGGACCCTGAGTTTTGATAAAATACAAGCAATTGGCTATATTTTGAATCAGGAATGTCATCTAAGGGTGCAGCTATTAGAGGCCTGATACCTAGCCTGAGGTACTACTAGCAGGTGGTGGAGCCTTTAATGGGTTGGGCCTGATGGCAAGTAGTTAGTTTATAAGGTGACTACTGGGACTCTTTCCCTCTATTGTCTCTCTCCTTGCTTTCTGTCAATAGTCCTCCTCTGTTCAACTTTGGTCATGTGCTTCTGTCATCATGCCCTGTATTGCTACAGATCTAAAACAACAGTCAGTCCATGTGACAATGTAATGAAAACTCTGAGTCCAAATGACCTTTTCTTTCTTTTAAGCTGATTATCCCAGGTAGTTCTCCACAGTGACTGAAAGTTGATTAACACATAGTCGTATGCCAAAACAAATGGAGATATTTAGAAGAGAATAAAGGGAGAGATAGAGGAATGCATTCTGGTTCTTCTAAAGCTATGGCTTATATTTAAGAAGATGTACAGAGTAGCAGAAAGTGTACAGAATGGCAAGTGGCCTTTGTGAGCCAGAGTCCCAACAGCAGCACCTGCTGCTTCCAGGGGCTTGGGCTGTGTCTCACTTTCTTTGTCTTCAGTTTTATCATCTTTAGAATGGGAGTCATGAGAGAGCTTTCTTATAAGGTAATGAGGATTTGATAAGACACTAATTCAAAAGCATTTAAAATAGGCCAGCACCTACTTGTTGCCCAATAAGTAGTAGTTATGAGTAAAATGGATATGTTGCCAATTGAAGATTACGATTTAGCTCATGAAGCAACATCTTCTTTGCACTGAACTGTCATCTTGTAAATTCATACAATACTTATCACATTAGGTTGCAAATTATCATGCCACTAAAACCACTTGTTTGAAAGGGAGTTATATACCTGATTACTAAGCGGAAAGAAATGTACACATTTATGCTAAGTTTTACCTGACAAGGGGTCAGGGGAGTATCACATCACAAGACAAAACAAAACAAAACAAAACAAAACAAAACAAAACAAAACAAAACTTACATCCACATTGTTGATAGATGGCATGCTGGACAGAGCTTGTAGCATTTTAAAATGAATTTCCATTATGACCAACCCAAAGCATGTCAGGTTTATTTTTCTATCAGTGATTGACAATGCAGAGGTTGTTAACATGATTGTGTATCTTTATTATATGTGTAAATATAATTTAAATATTCAGGCATATTTTTAACATCAGAAAATGAGGCCTGTAGATTCATCTAAAATAACTTATAATGCATGGAATTATGAACCACATAAACTGCATATGCATATTTATTTCTTGAACATCTGCTTGAATACAAAATATGAGGCTTAAGCAAATCCAACATGAAAAATATTGCAATTAAAACTAAAAGCATTTAAGAATTACATTGTCTTGAAAAAATAGATTTTATTTGACAAAAGTTGAAAAGATTATAAAATAGTGTATAAATAGGCAACAAGGAAAAACCAAAAGAAATAGTTTACTGAAAGTAAAAACTAATGAGAACTGTGAAGTATTGTACATTCTTACCTTCATATACTCCAGTAACAACACAAAAGTTATTTTATTTTATTTTTATTATTTTTAAAAAATGTATTTAGGACAGAGTCTACAGGGTCTCACTACGTAGATTGGACTTTTAGTGATTCTCCTGTTTTCAGTCTCCCAAGTGCATTCACCAGCTCCCCTAGTCTCAGTCACTGTCTCAGTGTGCCCTGGGGGTGGGGCTGTCATGGCACACCAGGTTTCAAACCTCAGCCACTGCTCTCTGCCTAAGTGGGTGCTTTAGTCCACTGAGCTATCTGGCTGGCCCCCCCAAAAGTCATTTTCATGAAACAGACCAGTAAAATTTAAATAAATTTTATATCTTCTTTTAAAAAGGATCTGTGTTGCTTAAGGGAAAAATTAAAAATACAGGAAAATATAAAAAGGAAGCATCAGCCCTAATACTCTTCTATCATACTATATACTAGATCATGGTAGGGTTTCTACATAGCTATTACGATTGTCAAATGGTAGACTTAGAAGAATTTTAATGCTTATAATTTGTTCAGCCAGAGATATCAGTTAGGATACTCACTTGCTTACCTGAGAGAATATTCTGGCTTAGAAGAAGTCCAGAGTTTAATCTTCCTCATGTGGCTATCCACAGAATATAGAAGGGATTCGATGTTATGGCCAGGATCTACAAAGACCTAGGAATAAAACATTGACATTTAGCATACACATCAGTAATGTCTGTAGTAATAGAATTATTGATCAAGGCAACAGTCACCAGTTTTACCCAGCAAAACAACTCTCTGAATGCATCCTGCTGTGGTTTGGAAAGTTAACCTCAGCAAGCGCATCTGTGGCAAACAGAGAGGAGACATTGACTCTGGATGAGCCTTTCCCTCATGGAACATTAGCAAAGTTTTAGTTGATCAAGTTCTAAGTTAAATGGTACATAGGGTCTCCCACTTCACTTTTTCTTTCACCACACCCCGCCCTTCAGACAAGACACAATTCTGTGTTTTAAAAAAAAATCATACCCTATATTTTGTCACACACATACAAACCAGTATTTCTCTATATTAATTTCATATACAAGTCAGACTTTTAAAATGTGAATCTCATGTCTGTTCTTCCAGTTCTGAGTCCTGGCTTTTTCTGTGAGTCCACAGTACTCTTGAGGATGTCAGAACTATTCCACGTAATCTGTCCTAAGCATTGTTCTAGCTGTTGAAGATCCATCAAGTGGCAAACCAGGTAGATGAGCTTCCTTCTCCTTGGAGCTTGCATTCTAGTAGCAGGGGTAAGAAGAATAAGGATGCACACTGGCACGTACATGCACACATGTGCGCACACATGCACACAAGACCACTTCCATTAGCAGGAAGTGCAGACACACTGAGCAGAGTGGCACGATATGGTGAGTGGAGACTCCTGTCCTCAGGATGGTTCTCCTCTGCAGGAGGTTGGACAACATGCTCACTGCTGTGGAAAGGGATTCCTGAGTGCAGATGTGCAGCCTTTGTAAGCCTGGAGTAGGAGCTTCTCAAGCTCAGAGGTCCAGGCAGATTCACTGAATAAATTCACTTTATTTTGCTTTTAATTCATTTTTCATTATGAGAGGTTTTCTAAATCCCATGTTTATAATAATTTACATAAAAACATATCTTTACTTATTATATACGATATGCTATTTATTTTCAGCACCAGGTATGTTTAAATGTATTTGTCATGATCTACATGCATATACAATAATGAAATATTTAGGTTGTGTAATCTCCATTTTAGGCTGTGGGGCTAATATGATTACAGGCAAGCATATGCATTAAGCGACTATGAGGTCAAAGTGGTGGTTGATTTCCATTTTCTTGCTTGTTGAGTTTTCATTTCCTCTTGATTTTTTTATATAACATAGAATTAACTAACACCAACTTGTAAGTTGTTCAAATGTTTCTCTATGCTGGCACCTTTAGAATAAATGTTGTTGGTTTGAAAGTTTTAAGAAGTCATTACTTGGCTCAAAGTATTGTAGAGAATCCTTGGGTTCACTGGGATCCTTGGAGTAGAATCTATTTTCCTTCCCTTCATGATGTCATTGACCTTCTTGGTGTAGACTCTATTATAGAAAGATTGAATGTTAATTCTCTCCCTTTTTGCTTTTGAAATATTATAGTAATTGCTGTAAAAATAAAATCTTATTAATTAAAAAGTATAGTATTTAAACATATATCTCTAAATAATCTTTCATTTATTTATTTTTTACTTTATTTTTTAATTTTTTTTTCAAAGTTTTATTGACAAACAGATAGCAATGAGACAGTTTCAAATCATATCGGAAGGACAGTTTCAACAAATAATACACTGCATATATTCTTCTTAGTGGTTAATTGCTGTACAAGATGCGGACTTGTGATCCCATTTACAAAC
>NW_004524627.1:9158151-9200082 GCF_000260255.1 Octodon degus | reverse complement strand
GGCAGAAAATCCTACTCGGCGGGCGGGGTGGGGAAGGCACTGCAGAGTCTATTTTTTAATTTTGAGAAAGAAATAGCAATGAGACAGTTTCAAAACTGATTAGTAGGACAGTTTCAATAATTAATACATTGCATATTGTTGTTTTCTTAGTGGTTATTCATAGAACAAGATGCAGACATGATATCCTGTCCAAACACTCCTGTACAAATCTTTCTTCTCATTGAACTAAGAGAAAGTAGCTGTATATCTATCCTATTTTGTATATACAGATACAAAATGGTCCTTCATTTGTATCCTGTTTTTTGGTTTAGTTTTGCCAGAGATGGGAGCCTATTAATTCCTGAATGTTTTAAAGCATGTTTAAGAAAAGAAAGATCTCAGCCAATCTTTCTTTTCTTAAACATGCTTTAAAACATTCAGGAATTAATAGGCTTCCATTTGTCCACTTGACTCTTATAAACATTACTTTTTGGATCTTCTATTGAGGTGGAGAATCAGAGTGAAAAAGATTTGTTTCTTTTTAAAGAAATTCTAGATGCAAAAGTAATATAAAATATGAGGTTTATGAGGCAAAGTAGACATATCACAAAGCATTCTTTTTTATATAATTAAAGAGGTTAAATTAAAGTAGTATTTCTACTTTTTTAGGAAGTTCACATTTTTCAGAGAAAGTTTTAATCTAATATGAAAATTTTTAGGCTTTTACAAAGTATGTTGAATATATGTTGAAAGTAAAAAATGTATGAAACATCCTAATATAAGAATTCTCATCTGTAAAGAGAATATTTGATAGTTTCTTTATAAAATAGTACAATGTCATCTGGACTCCCAAAAATCAAATTTTAAAAGCAAAGTAGAAATAATACATTTTAATTACAGTTCCATATTCACTTTATGTATTCATTCAAATATTCATGCAGTTTCCAGACATTTTAAGAGCTTGGCAGAATGTTTTCATAAAGAGAAATGTGGAAATTTAGGAGGAGGTTGCTTTTGCTAGAACACAAACATGAATATCCACATTTTTTTGGTCTGAATTACAGTATACCTTGCCCATACCCACAGTTTAACATTTTAACGTAGGTTTTATGGTAAAGATAAGACAAAACACATTTTCACCTCAAATAATTAAAGGTCCAGTTGGCTGGCAAATTTCTTTGACGAAATTGCAATTATCAAGTAATATTCCAAAGACACTGTGCCATATGCTTCACCACCCTTTACTTTCTGTTTAAAAATAAAAGTACATAATAACCTTTTCAAAATTACTTCACAGTATACTTTTATAGAAAAAGACTGTAGAATTATTACCTCTACCTGCTCTGCCATACAGGGAACTAGTGGATTTTGGCCAAATTATTGAAAAGCTTAAAAATTTTCATCCAACTCTTGCTGGCATGATGCCATTACAATTTTCTTTTCTTTTTATCCTTGGGTAGTCTTTAACCAACTCTAAAAGAAAGCTTTTGAGACAAAAAGAACCTTTGCTGCAAAAGATAGCAGAAAATTTTGCTTAAAATCTAACCACTCTAGGAAGAAACCTCTCCTCAAAGTAAGGAAGTTTTGACTGAGGTGTGATATGGTAAAAAGCACAAAAAAAGTGTAATCCATACATGTTGTGTTTAGTTTTTTCTCAGTGGCAGCCTTGGTGGTTATTGCTTTTGTTACTGGTCTTTAGTCTTTGATTCCAAGAACTTGGAGAAATTTCATCCTCTGAGAAGCGTGTGTTCATGTCGGATGCCCATTTCTGGATTGGGTCTTTAAATTTTGGGGCCCTAATTTTTAAATGTTTTTTCATCATATTATGCATGAACTTAAAGTTCAACATATCAATACTTGATGAAAAGTACCTGTTCCATGTTATGCCTAAGATGCTTGATATTCAGACAGATAGTGAGGTTAAGCTTAACAGCCTAGGTTGTATGGTAATAACAATAAGCCTGTCTTCTGGAGGGTTAACAACTAAAGTTTGCAGACCAAAATTAGAGAAAAAGTAGGGCCTCAAGGAAAGCCAACATTTTGGCCCTAGCCTTCCAAGATCAATTAAGACTCAGGACATATGAGAACTTGTACTGTAATGTCATGTAACTTAGTAGTGTCCCAAATTTTCTGATCAAGGAGATTATGGGGCCAAAGAAGAAAATGATCAATGATGTAGAGTGTGCCTAAGGAGAGTCACATGGAGAGAAAACATTCTTTCAGGCTTTCGCAGAGAGCACATTGGCCAAGCAATGGCTGTGACTCATCCACATGGCTGACACTGACAAAGGATCTACAATCTGAGGTACTGGATCTCAGACCCAAAAGCTGCCACTCAGGTTGCATAGGTCCTGCTTTACCTTGGTCTTAACCAGAAAAGTATAAAAACAAAGTATAAGAAGTAAAGCCATGCTGTTATGTTGAGCTGTAGGGGACTCAGGTCAACAATTTCTGATATTGCCTGTGAAGCAGAAGACCCAATACTATTATGGACTACTCAATGCTTTTAGAATATTTTGCTGAGTTTACACACCTATAATATTTAAATGATGGCACTTAGCAAAAAAAGGGGATACAGATGAGTTTCCATTTTTTATCTGTGTATTCAAAGTTGTTAGGATAGATATATAGTTACATTTTCTTAATGAATAGAGAGATTTGATCTAATGGTGTTTGTAAATAGGATATCAAGTCTGCATCTTGTACAGCAATTAACCACTAGGAAGAATGTTATGCAATGTGTTAATTATTGAAACTGTCCTACCAATTTGGTTTGAAACTGTCTCATTGCTATTTGTTTCTCAATAAAATTATGGGAAAGAAAGATAGATAAAAAAAGAACCTGGAGAAAGACCATTGGTCCTGGCACTCTCAGAGGCCAGAAATCAGATTCCATTTTGAAACAATTAGTGTCACCCCCTTTTAGTACGTCTACCTGAAGACAGCAATATAGGATCCAAGAACTTGCATACCTGTAGGGGCATCTGCTATCTAATTCCCTGCTTCTTAGGATTTTCATTCACTTTCATTTTCTGCTGAGCTCCCTAGGTCTTCCCCTCTCTCTTCTGCTTGGCCTTCTGAGAGGATTTTCTTAATTTGCACCTAGTCTCACTAAGCATGTTTAGCCAGGTCTAGCTAGATTTGAGTGGGTCCTTTCTGCTTCTGGCATATTATTTAACTGGTAAATACATTTCCCAGGCTTATTTGTTATGGTTGCCTTTTGCTCAGTAGCTGCTCCAATTTAGAGAATTACTCTTTAGATTTTCTTCTTCTCTTTCTGCTGCCAATAATTCTTTTAATGAGGTGGTGTTGTCATTTAGTTACCTTTAACATCAAGAGGAATTGAAATGAATATACATTCCAGTTACTCACTATTTTGGCAAGACTAATCCTCAATTCCACCCATTTTTTCCCCCTTTTTGTCTTCTTTCCCCTTCTTTACTTCCCTACCCTTCTGATTGCCTGAGAATGTTTTTCTTTTTTTCTAAATTTCTTCAATTTTTCCATTTCACAAAAATGGTCAGATCTTTATGATATTTTTATTCTGGTCTTCAGTAATTCCATTTTTTATCTTCTTATAGATTTTTCTATCTTGCATCTCCTTTTTTGGTCATTTTGTCTTTTACACCAGCTTTTAAGTTCTCTGTAATAGAAATCATTGAATCTATCCTTCAAGCAATGCAAGTGTATACATACCTATGGCCTGGGATTTTTGCATAAATTCTATTGAAGAACTCAGCACTCCAGTGATAGTACTTTCTGAAGACTCCCACCATGAGGAAGATAATTTGTTCTCTAACACAGGTGTAGCTGAGTTTGGGTTTACCAGACATCCTTGAGTGTCCACTCTTAGGACAAAGGGGCTTAGAAGCTACTCTCTGCTCTGTGTCTCCTTTAAATGAGTTCTTTGGTTTTAAAACTGTTAGAGGTTTTGTTGGGTAAGTATTTTCTGAAGAGGCAGCTTTTAGGTTGAGACATGAATGTGACAATGAGCCAGCCTTCCAACGATCTGAGAGGAAAGTTCCTTCCAGCAAGGACTTCAAGGGCAAAGGCTATGTGGTGGATATGAACTTGGAGTTTTTGAGGAAGCAGACAACGTGACTAGAGTAGGCCATGTGACAAGGGAAGAGAGATCCAAGGAGGATGAAATGTGACATGATGTGATGGTGGTGGGGAGGACAGATAGCACTGCATTTTAAATATATTATATCTCTATCTCTATATCTATCTATCTATCTATCTATCTATCTATCTATCTATCTATCATTCATCTATCTATCTATCTATCTATCATCTATCTATCTATCTATCTATCTATCTATCTATCTATGTATTTATCTATCTATCTATCTATGGTGCATGGTCTCACCATGTAGCTTGGACTCAAAGCAGTCCTCCTTTTTTCAGCCATCCCAGCACTGGGATTACAGGCTTGTATCACCACGCCCAGTCTCAGGTGCTGGCTCAGTGTGCCTGGGGATAGGGCCGGTGGGAACACAGCACTTTGAAAACAATGGAAGGAATACTGATTTCATTTTTTGTCATGAAAGAAAGTCATTGGAGAGCACTAAGCATTAGTGATGCTATCTGATTTTTGTTTTAAATAATCATAAAGTACCATTCTATGGCTTATGGACTATCAGTGTATAGGAGAGGAGCAGTGACCCCATGGAAGTACATATTGAAAGATCAAAGAAGAGCAGTGGAGATGTGGAGGAATGGGTGAATTACAGTATTTAGAGTGTGATAGTATTTAGAGCTGGCAGAATTAGTCTGAATGGGTTAGTCTGGGGCTGAGAAACAAGCTAAGTTTTTGGCTTTAGAAAGTGTAGAATCATTTACTGAGACTTGGAAGACACTTTGAGATCATTTTAGACATTTGAGATACCTGCGACTTTCAAAGAAATGCATTGAATGGAGGTTGAATGCACACAAGCAGATATGAGGGATACTGAGCAAACTTGGAATTACTGGCATATGAAGAATTATCTAAAACCATGGGACAGATAAAGAAAATCTATATGATAGTAGAAGAGCAAGCCAAATGAGACTTTAGAGCAATTGATCCTTTATGGCCTTAGTATGAAGAGAATTATAATAGGTGAAAAACTAGACAGCTCAGTGGACTAAAACACCTGCTTAGGCAGAGTGCAGTGGCCAGGGTTTGATCCCCAGCTTGCTATGCCAGCTCCCTCCCTAGGGCATGCAGAGACAGCAATCGAGACTGGGTGTGGTAGCACATGCCTGTAATCCCAGCATTGGGAGGCTGAAAACAGGAGAATCACTACCAATTTGATCTGTGTACTAAGACCCTGTACAGTCTGGAGACCCTGTCCTAAATTCATAAAAAAAAGATATAGAGAAAGAGTTAAAAATCACAGAAGCAAAAAAGAATATTGTTAAAGAAGGAAGAGTAGCTTATGGGGCCAAATAACCAAGTATGCTCTTTCTGGACTCAATGCCTGAGAAATAGGAATGAAACACATCTGTTGAATGGCTTTCAACTGACTCTACACCTCAGGAAACCATTGTCTCCCTTCCAGAGGATTTTCTGTTTCCTGTGGGCAGGCAATGAGTACCTCCTTCTCCTAAACATCTTCCACGTGAAACATCTTTTTTTTTTTTTTTAATTTTTTATGTGTGTGTGTGTGTGTGTGTGTGTGTGTGTGGTCAGCTCAGCCCACCAGAGGGCAGGGCTGGCTGGCATGTGGTGCTGGTGGATTGAACCGTGGTCCCTGTACTTTGCTAAGCTTGTTCTAAGTAGGTGCTTTAGACCACTGAGCCATCTCACCAGCCCCGGTGAAACATCTTTAGTTAGAAGTAAATCTGCACAACAGCCATCTTTCTTGGAGGATGGCTATTATGTGCCCCCTATCCTCACCTAAAGTGTGCCCTTCTAGGTTTTGCAAAGGGGAAAATGGCTGTGAATGTCCATTTTATGATTCTGGTTGTGTCCATACTATGATAGATCCTGGAAGTGCGGACACATCTGTGCATAAATCCCCTCTGGGGTGAAGATAGTTGGGCTAGTTAGCTTGATATGATTACTCAGGAACTTACATTTCTTTTTGGTTTCCTATACTCTTTAAACTGCTCCTTGTTAAACTTATATATTGATTTTGTATTCTTTTCCAGGGTTACTATTTAACTACTTCTCTTTGAGCTTGCAATCCTAAACCAGGAAGTCTAGGCAACTTCTCTATGAAATGGTTGCTGAGTCTTATTTTTTATTTATTTATTTATATTTATTTTTGTATTTAGGACAGGGTCTATAGGATCTCACTATGTAGATCAGACTCATAGTGATTCTTCTGTTTTCAACCTCCCAAGTGCTGGGATTGTAGGCATGTGCCACCATGCCCAGTCTCAATCATCCTGTCAGTGTGTCCTGGGTGTGGGGCCAGCACTACACACTGGGGATCAAACCCCGGGCACTGTGCTCTGCCTAAGCAGGTGCATTGGTCCACTGAACTATCAGGCCAGCCCCCGAAATGTTTGCTGAAAGGTGTTCAGATCTCATTGATCTATTTACCATATTCATTTTTAGAATAAGGAAGCAAGTCTTCATCACATGAATTTTCAGGAACAGTCTGTGATGTTGAGTTGTGAATAGATCAGCCATAAGATGGTCCAGTCCCTTTGTATGAATAGATACTCTCCACATTTTTTAAAATTAATTTTATTGAGAAACAAATAGCAATGAGACAGTTTCAAAATAGGTTAGTAGGATAATTAAACTAATTAATACATTGCATATTTGTTGTCTTCATAGTAGGTATTCATAGTACAAGATGCAGACATGATATCCTGTCCAAACACTATTAGTACAAATCTTTCTTCTCATTGAATTAAGAGAAAGTAGCTGTATATCTATCGTAACTAGGGTAATAATATCTTTAAGCTTCTTTTCTGGAGGGTTATCAACTTAAGTTTGCAGACCAAAAAGTAGTAAAAAGAAGGGCTACAAGGACAGCCAAGCCTAGCCGTTCAAAATCAGTGAGGATTCAGGACATAAGAGAACCTGTACTGTAACATCCTGTAACTCAGTAGTATCCCAAATTTTTTGATCAAGGAGATTAGGAGGCCACAGAGGAAAGTGATTGACAATGTAGAGTGAGCCTAAGGAGAGTCACATGGAGAGAAAATATTCTCTCAGGCTTTCACAGAGAGCAAATTGGTCAAGCAATGGCAGTGATTCATCCACATGGCTGACACTAACAAAGGATCTACAAACTGTGGCACAGGGTTTCAGGGTAAATCTTGAGGGGATCTAACTGACCTTGTCAGATGCAGAAGTTACATTTCTTGTTATATAGGTCTTGCTTTATCTTGCTGTTAACTATCCAGCAGAAAAGTATAAAAATGAAGCATAAAAAGTAAAGCCATATTAATATGCTGGGTTGCAAAAGGCTCAGTCAACAACTTCTGACATTGCCAGTCCTATGGATAATCCACTACTATTATAGACTACTGGACTGTTTTGGATTATTTTGCTGAATTCACGCACCTACAATATTTAAATGGCAAGGGAATACTCATCTCTAACAAAACTAAACAAAAAAGGGGATACAAATGAAGGACCATTTTGTATCTGTTTATACTCTCCACATTTGCAGAGTTGCCAGCTCCTCCTTTCATCATTTTCTACTTATTTCTTCTTAAATTACCCTTTGAGTCACTGCCCCAGTTGTCACTGTGATTCATTCTGCTCTGACGTGAATGAATGGGGCAGCCTTCTGCTTTATTTCTTTGCCTGTAACATTTATAAACAGCGCAGTACATGTGTTTTCTATTGTTATCCTATTATGTCTTCATCTTTGTATTTTCTGACAGTATTCTTATTTTATTGGTCTCTTGTTCTTTTATAGAAGAACACACTATGTGTGTGTGTGTGTGTGTGTGTGTGTGTGTGTGTGTGTGTGTACATATTCAAGAAAGTGGAATAGGTATTGATTGGAATGAAATGTCACTTTTCTCCACATGGGAATGAAGCCTGACAGGCAAACATAGGTATAAAACTCCAAACACAGTAGGATGTAGAATTCTTCACTCCTCTTTCATCACAGCTCAGGAGGAAAACTATGATTAATTCTGTAATGAGCGTATGCCTAGGAGAAAACAGAGCAGTGCTGACATTTGAATGCATGATTCATTTTCTGGTATAAATGTGAGGAAGTCAGGGTCATAGAGGACAGAACCCTTTGTTCCAATGCTCACTTATCTTAGACAGGCTGAGTCCAGAGCCCCATGTTTAGGAAAGCCAGAGCAAGAACTCTCCTCGTTTGTCCCTAAATATGACTGAGAAATAAAATTCCTTCTCTGTTCCCAAAATTGGAGAAGGCATGTCATCATTCAAAACCCACATCAGATCCTTAAGCAAGAATTTCAGGACTAGCAGAGTCGTCATCTTTTTAGGAACAAAGAGGCTCATTTATTTGACTGAGATACAGAAACATTTTGAAGAAGGAACAGAGTGACAAACCCATTTGCTTTACTACAGCTATCACCCCTTTCAAGGTACTAACAGATATCACAAAAGAATCTTAACTGAGAATTCCAGTGATGTTGATGTAGGTGCTTTCAGTTGTCCATGTTTCTATCATCCCCTGCCCAGACCCGGTTCTATGCTGGCAACTGGTGTCATGACTTTTGTGCTACCGTGTCAAACCGAGGTAGCCTCTCCCTTGTCTAATTATGTGCCACAGTGCTAAAGCCTCCCGAGACGGTTGATTTAGAAGTTAGATTATTGGCACAGAGCACAAACCTATTGACTTTGCTGTCCAATGTTATGTTAGGGACCCTACAGATCATATCTATTTCTTTTTTATCTTGCCATGTGAATTCCTGTGTGATTCTTTACTGGGAGAGTTCAGAAAAGGGGGAAGGTTTTCTGAAATCTCACCCTCCCTGCTTTACTCCCCACTGTGGTCCATGTCACCCCAGAATTAATTCTTCACTCTGAAGAGCCAGTTTCTCTCACTTTGCAGAAGCACCAAGGTCCTCAGCATCCAGCTCCAGACAGGGGCTCCCTCCTGAGGAGTCTGCTTCTCAAGTCTGCATGCCTCTTCAACTGAGCCAGCATTCTGGTTCTGGTAATCCCAACTCTCTCTTTGTTCCTCCAGAGGTGAAAATACTCAACATCTTAGTTCAGTGTCTTTGCAGTTCTCTAAACCTTTATTAATAATTGTAAATATTGTGTTCTCTTTGTTAAAATACATGGTTAGTTCAGTATTTTGTTTGTACCCTTCCTGATAACAGTCAAAATTTTCCAGAGTCTCATTCTAAGGAATTCTTAGAGGTGGACCTTCATGAGCAAGAGCAGTGGTACTTGAAGTAAGAAAATGGGCCCAGCGACCAGTTCTTGCTCCTTACCTCGTTTGTATTGTTTCTGAGTAGGGGCATTCATATCCTCTCAGAATTTTGTGGTAATTGCTTAACTGCAATTTATCCACAATTCCCCAGGATTTCTATATTTTTCCTTCAAGCTTCAGATTTCTGAGAAGGTAAATACTGTACTAACAAATTGTGCCACCCTAGAAGTGAGTTATTCTTAAGTGACTAAGCAATTCCACAGGAATGAAATAGTTGAAGGCGAAAGGAAAGCAAATGGATTGTTTATACTTCTAAAATTTATATATTATACACATAGGAAATTCAGGTTCTTTCCAAGGAGCTGGTAGATTATATAAAGTACATGTAAATTTTCAATTTGGATCTCTATCTGTTTAAATTAAAAGCCAGGAATTTTCTAAATAGCTATACCTAGAACATAGTTTGGAGCTTAGTTTACTATAAATTTTGTTCATGATAAAAAGCAGAGTTTGTTTCATGCTTTCATTTGTAACCAGAAACATATAAATTTATTGAAAGGTCTTCATCAGTTAATAGATTTTCAGTAAATTCATGAAAGATGTTTGCATACTGTTAGTCAGTTTTCCATTCTTATAAGGAAGTACCTAAGAAAATTAACTCATAAAATGAAAGGTTTATTTGGCATCAAAAGTTTGGAAGGTCTGGTGCCAGATCAGGCAGCCTTATGCCTCTGAGCTCTGTGAGAGTGGTATACCATATAAGAGCCTGTGGCCAAGAACGTTACGTATGCCATGATCCTGAGAGGGACTCAGGCTGTGGTCTCATGGCCCCATTTGAGGGTATGTCCTCAAAGACCTAAGAAACTCCAGTAAGGGCCTACATCCTAAAGGTCTGCAGTGGCCCCCAGCAGTGCAACTGCAGGGACCACATCTTAACACATTGCCTTTTGGGGACACTACCCATACCTAAACTATGAGACAGTCTTTGTCTTGAAAAGCCTATTTCATTTCTTAATTTCTATACTTTTTACTGTATGAAGTAAAAAAAAATAAGAATACAATTTTCTTTTTATTTTATTTATTATTTATTTATTTATTTATTTATTTTTGGTGGAACTAGGGATTGAACTCAGGCCCTTGTGCTTGCCAGGAAAGCACTTATTCCACTGAGCCATCTCCCTGGCCCTAGAATACAATTTTCTAAGGATGGAAAAATGATTATGTTGCAATATTATCTTCTAACTGTGTTCAAATTTTTGGCCTTTAAAAATTTTGTTCCACATTAGTGCTTATATTGTTTGATCAATTTTGCATGCCTATATCTTGTAATCTGAGCAGCTATTTTGAGGATAACAATATACAATATAATAATCATTGTTAATTTCCTATTCATCTTGTTTTGAAATCTTGTATCATTTTTATTTTTATTTTTTCTCTTTAAAATAAAAAAAAAATATATATATATATATATATATATATATGTTAAACAATAAGAAAAGTCTGTTCCAGCTACTGATTTATTGCTTCTAAAGGTCCAAAACATCCTTCATTACTGTCTCTGTAACAATAGAATCTGAGACCTTATTTTACCTTTTCCAGGTAGCAAGATTTCATACCTTATCAGTAGACAGTGCTAAATATGAGAGGAAATATTTTCTCTTTTTATGGTGCTGTGTTTTTCTTGGAAGACTTCTACTGGGTTTCTGAAAGGCCTTTGGCTTTGGGAGCACCTAGCTCTAGCAGTTCTCGATGGCCAGCAGAAATTAGGACTTCTCCATGGTCAGCTTCCCCTAAGAATCTTTTCACAGACTCCCCAGAATAGTACTTGCATAGTTTCAGTGCATGGCATGAGTTCAAAAATAACTTCTTCAGGCCCAGGCTAACTCCCCCAGAGAGCTGCTTCCCAGTGAGTGGTATGACTTTCTTCAGAACCCTGAGGATAGCTGTCTTATCTAATTCTAGATGTTTAAAAATATTTTATCCTGCACTTTCAGCATAATGGATACATCTAAAGGACATTATGTTAAATGAAGTAAGTCAGGCCCAGAAAGACAAATACCTCTGTACCCCTTTACAGATTGAGTTAAAAAAACTATCACAGAGAATCAGAGAATAGAAAGATGGTTAATAATGATCAAGGGGTGAGAAAACAGAAGGCAAAGAGAACGGTCAAAGTTTCAGTCAGACTGGAGGAGTATGTTGCAGTGATCCCTACAGTGCACAGCAACTATGGTCAATAATGTGATATATACCTGAAAATTGCTAAAAAGGTAGATTTTTTTTAACTTCACCACAAATAAAATGATTAATTGATGAGGTGGTAGATATTACTTAGCTTAATTTTTACCTTTCTACAATGTTTAATATATCTAAACTTCACATCGTGCCACCAGAAGTGTACACAATTATTGGCCAATTAAAATTTTTATTCACAAAGAAGGCATAATTATAGTTTATACAACTCAATTTCAGCAGGGATATTGATCTAAATAATTTTGCCAGAGTTCACTAGAGACTTGAAAGAGTGCTCACTTTCTCATCAGGCATTATGCTGAGCACTGAGAGACTAAAGTAGAGTAGATAGAACATAGGTGGAAACCATGTTATTCTTCTAATTATCAAAGCCTACTTGATTTCTCTGTTATCTCAAGATAAACTCCAGCCTCATTAGTTGGCCATCCTAGATGCTTTTTTATAACTTGATTGCCAATATTATTTCAGACTTATCTCTTGAAACATTTCTACAAGGGTTCTGCAATAGCCACTCTGAATCACTTGTATGTCCCTTCATGCCTCACCTTTTTTTCTATTTGATCTTTCCACATGCTATTCCATCTGGCAGATTAATTTTTAGTCATGCCATAGGATACAATATGATTCAATCTGAACATGAGCTCTAAAACCTTTGGCCATATTTATGTGTTTCTCCTTGGTGCTTCCATTTCTTCTTAGCCCATGGCACTCACTACCACTGGTTTACAAAGTCACTCATTCATTTAGAAAAGAAGCTGGCTAGCATAGTCATCTCTTTACTCAGACAATGCAGATAAAAGGTACAGAAGGCAATCATTATTCTAGCAATCTAGTCTGATTTGTTCTTGTCCAATGTTTTTTCTTTCTTACTCTATTATGGGGTGTTTGTTTTTGGTATTGTTTTCCTTTTCAGGATCTGTTACATTAACTTGCACACAATACCAAATAAATATTTCTTTCATGAGTGTCTCAGTTACTCTTCTCTCATTGCTGGGACAAAATACACAACACCCAAAATTAAGGAAGGAAAGGTCATTTAGCTCATAGTTAATAGGGGGTTTCAGTACATACTCAGCAGGCACCCATGGTACAGAACAGTCCTTAGCTAGCCAGCCTTTCTCCTCTCCTTATATTGTAATGCAGATTACTTGCCCCAGGGCGGGTGAAGCACCCACATCCACAATAATCAATCACAAACTCCAAGGGCTGCTCCTTGATTGCGTGAGGCTTTGAGGGGGCAGCTAGCCACAAACCCTAGCAATCAGTTCATGAGTGTTACAGCAGCAAAAGGAAATGGGAAGTTTCCAACAAAGAAAATTTTCATTTGTGTGCATCAAAATATGAACAGTATAAATGTTTGTTATCTTTTTTGTGGTGATTTTTCAGGTGAATTTGTATTACTTGATTTGTGTATAATTAAAAAATTCTTTTGACATATTTATAAACGCAAGAATAGCATAGTTAACTTGTTCAGAGGACTGAAGGTGACTCTACAAGTACTCCTTGCAAACCCAGACACTTGCATATTGTTTGGGAGCTGTCTCAGTTCAGGACATCATGCTGTCTCCCTCAGTTCTGAAAAATAAGAGCTTAGAGTTCATAATAAAAAAATACCTTTGAGAACTTTTGCTTCACTACTTAAGAAGCTGACACACAAATTTCCATCAAGGAGAATGTATAAAGAGCTGGTCACTTGGCATGTTTTGCTTCATAATAATTCCCTTGACCTTCTAAATCCAATTCTCTCTGGAAAACTTCAAATCTGCATTTTTATTACTGCACTTTCTATGCCTGACATTCCCAGCAAATACTCTCAAGAACCCCTGTCAGCACTAACCTGAACAGCAGCTCTCTCTCTTTCTGCTGATGATCTATGTTTAGAATACAGTACTACCGCTTTCCAAAGGTTCCTGGATTTTGCTTTTGTGCTTCTGGAGAGGGATTTTTGCCGAACATCTGTGGTTAGGACACACTGTCACTATCTTGCCCATGCATCCAGTTTTATTTTTTTTTAAATGGAAATATACTTTTTAAGGTTTCTAATACTAGGAAAAGATATCATACAATGTCTTTTAAATAAATTGTAAGTCAAATATATAGTATAAATCTTAGAACAAAAATTAAGTTCAAGCAATATTCAGAAAATTAAATACTAATTAATTAAAAATTAAATGTTTCGGGGCTGGAGAGATGGCTCAGTGGTCTAAGGCACCTACTTAGAACAAGCTTGGCAAAGCATCAGGGACCGCGGTTCAATCCCCCAGCACCACATGCCAGCCAGCCCCGCCCCCTGGTGGGCTGAGCTGGCCACACACACACACTACTGTCTCTCTCTCTCTCTCTCTCTCTCTCTCTCTCTCTCAAATAAATAAAAAAAAATTTAAAAAATAAAAAAAAATTAAATGTTTCAAAACAATTGAACTAAGAAAAAGTTTTCATGATAGCAAAGAAGTACTAAGAGTAAAGCATAAGATAAATACTGGAATGGCAAGTAAATGACCAGCACTTCTAACAGTTTGAGGATAGGATATCGCACAAAGTTCTAGTGTGTTGTGGACATGCATAATGACCATGACAGTTATTGCATCCAGTTTTAGAAAATGCCCCAGTTGTCACTCAGTGATGGACATTCCTGACCCAGAAACTGTGTTGAGTGATTTCTTTGCTTAGATTCTTTGTTGATTTTGGTGGAAGAGAAATTTTTTTTTTAAATATGGAAGAGTGAGTTAACACTAGGGAAATGAATGTAATTGAATGCATGCATTAGTGAATGACATTTTGGGAACAGTGTTGTTCACTGGTAGTCAAATGGGCTCAAAGTCCAAACGAAATCCCAGTCTCTAGGGTTTATAACTTTGTCCACATTACTGTCCTGACTCAGAATTCAATAATCACATCTGTAACAAGCAGGATGATGTCAATTCTGAACACTAAGGAATGTTACAAGGATATTGACATCTAGCATGTATACATAAAGTTTATTCCCCTTTTCTTTTCTAGTAAATGAGAAAAAAAAGCCCTTGGAAAGTAGTTGTATTTAAATTTACCATATTGACTCCTGTGTTGTCACAATTCTTTCATGAAAGTGTAAGTAAAGTCTCAACAGAACAAGAAATAATATTTTACAATTCCAGAATAAACATTAGGCTTACAAAGAACACCTATAATACCACATGTGCCCTGAAGTAACAGATCAAAACAGTCGAAAATAACTCAATACTATGGTGTATGCCTGTCATTGTAGCATTCTGGGAAGCTGAAGCAGGAGAGTAGCTAGTCTCATCTCAGTTTGGGCAATTAATTTAACAACTTAATGAGAGGCTATCTCAACATAAATTTTTTAAAAAATTTATTTATTTATGTGTGTGTGTGTGTGTGTGTGTGTGGCCAGCTCAGCCCACCAGAGGGCGGGGCCGGCTGGCATGTGGTGCCGGGGATTGAACCGGGGTCCCTGTGCTTTGCTAAGCTTGTTCTAAGTAGGTGCCTCAGACCACTGAGCCATCTCACCAGCCCCGAGGATTTTTTTTTTTTTTTTCGGAACTGGGGATTGAACTCAGGCCCTTGCACTTGCCAGGGAAGCACTTATTCCACTGAGCCATCTCCCCGGCCTCAACATAAATTATAAAACAAAAGTTGTAGGTCAGTGTGAAAGTCCTGGGTTCAATGCTGAGCATCATAAGAAAAGAAAATTTAACAAAAGCTAAGAAGCTACTGAAAAGGAAAATAGTCTTTCCTGATTGACTGCTTTGACTAATTGAAATGCTTCCCAAGGGAGGAGAGGGTACCCCTTTCAACATGCTTTCTTTACACTCTACATTCCCTCCCTATCTCTTTGTCCTCTTCCTTCTAACTTCTCATATTTAAGTTGGGGTGTATAGTAGAAAAAGCAAGTATTCTAAGAAGACTTTCCCCCTTTCTCAAACTGCTTTTTATCAAAAGCAATTCGTCCCCTAGCTTATGGAAGGAAGGCTATTCCATGATTATAGTACAAAAGAGGCACGTCAGAGAAAAAGTGGACTATAACTGTACCAAAGGGGCAGTAGGGAATTTTTAACTTTTCTACCTTCGAGGTTGAAGGCAGCAGTGCCAGAGAAGCACATTACATCTAAATGACAGACTTAGCTGTACTGTTGCCACACACCTGTAATCCAAGCCCTCTGAGAGCCTGAGGGGAGAAGATCACAACTGTGAGCTCAGCCTGGTAACCTAGTGACTGGGTGAAGCTGTATCACAATACAAAAGACAATAGAAAGAAAGAAAAGAAGGTCTGGAATGTACTGCAGGATGGAGGCCCTGAGTTCAATCTCCATGTGGGATTCTATGAAGGATATGAGTGATCTCAGATAGAATTTGAAGTTTTTCCAGGCGCCCAAAAAATTGTGACATAGTTACTATTAAAAGTAACTTTTTATTGAGCAATTTGAAGGTTCCTGGCAACATCATTACCGTATCAAACTAAGTCTCTGTTGGGAAATCTGGGAAATTGAGATGCAGTAGGAGCTGTTACAAATGTTTATAGATCTCCTGGAGTCATCGTGCTATTCTACAAAGAGGTCATTCTTAAAGGTCACTTTTCTGATGTAAGAACTCAGGCATTCAGGAAGGTGAATGAGTTTAATAGCAATGGTGCAGCTAGAAAGTGGCAGGCCCTAAAATCTTTACCACCATGTTATATTCCTTTATAGGTTGTAATTTAGTAAATGGGTATTCATATTCAAGGTTGGTAATTATTATGCCTATTTCTGTCTACTTAGGAAGAGATTTATAGGAAGAGAAAAGATGGCAGCAGCTTTTTATGAACTGACCTTAGGGAATTTGGTCAAACATACTTATGAGGTTTTCATAACCTCTATCCAGTAATAATGAAAGCAAATTTCCAGTGGAATCCTCTTCTGCCTTTTGCCATGGAAGCAATTGTTAGTAAATGTTCTTTAGCAAATAATGAAGTAAATATTCTTCATGTCATATTGTACAACATCAGTAAAATTCTAGCTTTTTCTCTTATGTGATAGACATTTGTTGTTAGGATTCCACTAAGCCAACAACCAGGAATAGAAATGGTGAGCTGGTCAGGCAAAGGACAGCATCACCAACGGTGAAGAGTGCACATACAGTGAGATTCTTATACCCTGTGCTTGAGAAGGTGGAGAGTGTCTTTGAATAATTTGAACCTAAACACTAGAATACCTTCATTTTCTTTTAATGAGAACTTACTCCTAATCTTCATCGCATTAAATGGTTACTGGCTCTCTCAACAAAACTATGTTTTGTTTTATAGTATGCTAAAGAATAGAGTCAATTGTTTATGGAGGTACTCAAGTGTCCCGAGCCAGCGGGTCAGTCAACAAAGGTCACTTGGGGGAAAAGCGGGGCATTGAAGAGGGAACAAAGGACAGGAGATGCGAGAAATGGAGACAAGACAGGATTTTGATCAAGTCTCGTTTATTTAGGGGTGGTGCTGGGTATATATAGTGGGGGCATAGGGAAATGACTTCGGCGGGTAAAAGGTGCGAGTAATTAGGCAACTGGGCTATGACAGGAAGTCCCACCTCCTGGGCATAGCAGGAGACTTATGGGAAATAGGCAGGATAAGAACTAGGAACCTAGCTCAACAGAGGTAGGGGAAGAGGAACCCAGAAACTCACTTGCAATAGGATTGGAGGCCTGGAGTTATTGTGCCTTCCACACTCAAGTAGGATGACATAGGAGTTGCTTCCGGGATGTTGTCTTGCAGGTACAAAGTCATCTGACTATCTCCAGATTAAACTACTTAGCATAAACATGTTATGTGATTATGCCAAGCTACCTCAAAGCGAATCAAAGGTCTTTGTCAGCATTGTATTTCAGATTAGTATTTTTTTGCAGAAACTCTCCTATTCTCCTAATCTTCTTTTGGATTTTGCTTCTATTTTGGAAAGGTAACTATCTCTCCTTGGTAAATTTTGGATTAACCCATGGAAAACAAATATTGCATTGCTCTTTTGTGATGTGTTGTTTTGTTATGTATGTTATACATACAATTTTAACAGTCAAATCATTTGGGTAGTAATAACTTCATGCATTAAGTATTTACTTTTTATTATTACTGGAAATTTTATTGTGTATTTTGGAAGGATTGTTTAGTCCTTGCAGCAATCCAATGAATAAGTTATTGTGGTTTTCAGTAACAAATTAGAGATTGTAAAAGTAGACACTTTGGCTAATGTCACACAGTTAGTTGCAGGAATATTATTCAAAATCAGGTCTGAAACTCTGAGATCCTTATTTTAACCAATCATGTGTCGGGCGCGGGCGCCCTGCTCCTCAGCCTTGCCCCTTCCGCTGGAGCTTATGCCACGAGCCTTGTTTCCTGTATAGCTTTTGGTCCCTGCTGGTAAGATTTGATTGGTTCACATAGCCCTACCAAGCAGCTGACTATTGGCCTATTGCCCACGTCAGGCGATGTACGTGGCGCCCACTGATAGGTCCGGGGAGGGGATATAAAGAGGGGTTAGAGGAAGTGGAAAAGGAAGAAGAAGAAGAGAGAGGAGGAAGAAGGACACGTGAAAATAAAGGGAACGAAAACAAAGAAGGAGGCTCCGTCTCGTCCTTTTCCAGCGCGGGTCAATCATGTACCATGCTAATGGAGTGATTTAAACACATGTGTTGTTTCTTAAGCGTATTGGTTACCATTTTAACCAGTGTTCAGAGAAAACTATAAGAGGGTAAATGAAGAATTGTGTATTTCTTTTTCACATTCCTGATATTTGTTTATTTATTTATTTTTTCCCATAATTTTATTGAGAAACAAATAGCAATGAGACAGTTTCAAATCAAATTGGTAGGACAGTTTCAATAATTAACACATTGCATACATTCTTCCTAGTGGTTATTTGCTGTACAAAATGCAGACTTGGTATCCTATTTACAAACACTATTAGAACAAATTCCTCTATTCATTAAGAGAATGTAACTATATATCTATCCAAACCACTTTGAATACACAGATACAATCATCTGTATACCCTTTTTTTGTTAAGTTCCATTATTTGATTATTATCAGTGTGAAAACTCAGCAAAATATTCTAAAAGAGTCTAGTAGTCCATAATAGTATTGGGTCTTCCACGTGACTGGCAATGTCAGAAATTGTTGACCTGAGTCCCCTATAGCTCAACATAACACCATGGCTTTACTTCTTATGTTTCATTTTTATACTTTTCTGCTAGATGGTTATGATCAAGATAAAGCAGAACCTATGCAACAAGAGTTGGAGCTTTTGGGTCTGATAAGGTCAGTGAAAACACCTCAGAATTTATCCTGAGATCCTGTACCTCAGATTGTAGATCCTTTGTCAGTGTCAGCCATGTGGATGAGTCATGGCCATTGCTTGGCCAATGTCCTCTCTAGGATTGTGTATTTTATTAGTATGTCTGTAATGCCTGCAGGTAAAAACTCATGTGTTCTGCTTTCACTTCGAAATACCTAACTGTAGTAAGCAAGAGAGTAGCAAGAGTAGTTGTACAATTTACTTAGAGGCAGCAAAACTCTTTACTTATCTGGTTCAGTGGGATGGGTAGTATTTTTCTGCAGCAAGATATTTCTAACATTTTAAGACAATGAGAACATAAAATATCTTGGATTCAGAGTATAATGATTTAGTGATGTTTAATTAATAGCTGAGGAACATTCCAGATTATTGAAGAAGTTTTTCTCTCTACCTTGTAGTGAATTATTCTTTAGGTTCCAAAGAAATAGAGAATTTTATTCTGTGTTCACAACATGAGGATTAAATACCCCAGGAATTTTGCTTTGCAAATAACTCAGTAGTACTGAACATATCATTGCAAATTGATTGCAATGTTATGCAAAAGATTTCAGATAGGATTAAACTATGGAGATATTAAATATTTCTAAAAACATAAAATATTCACAGGTAATTAAGCTGGCAATAAGAAAGATTAAAATATATCTAAAATTATAAAATGATCCCAGATTATTAAGCTTAGAGTTTGTAAACAATGAAAAAAGCTTAATCGATGTTTGCCCAAAAATGGGGCAGTCCACCCTCAAGAGAATGACACCAGAAATCCAGCTTAAAGGATGAGGGAAAAGACAAAATTGAGGAACACATACAAAAATTTATATTGGTCCCTCATAAAATGGATTATATTTCTTTTCAGCAATAACTGACCTGCTTAGCCCTCTTAAATACAAGGGAGGTTAGAAAATGTAGTCTCTTTTAGGGCAGAATCTTCTAAGTCAAATCTCTAGGTTATGTGTAAACAGAAGCCTTACTAGTGAAAACTATTGGTCCTGGTGATAGTCATACCATAATAAATAATTATACCCCAATAAATAAGTTGAGGAGAAAGTTGGAGAAAAATCTTTTACATATGATAAGTATAAAATTCTTTCTGTTATTTTAATAGCATTTCTTAAGAATTAATACTAATGAGGGCTGGGGAGATGGCTCAGTAGAACAAGTGCTAGCCTGGCAAGTGTAAAGGCCTGAGTTCAATCCCTAGTTCTAAAAGAAAAAAAAAAGAATTAGTACTCAGGAAGATATTTTCTGGAACCATAACACAGGAAGACCTGTTTTCTTATACCTAAAATATTTTTAAAACATTAACAATTACAGGAAAAAGGATCCATTATCTTTAAGTAATAATTTATATTTTATAATAACCCTGTTTAAAGATACATTATACATGAATTAAGAGCTTTGCCTGGAATCAGATTATGATTAGTAATGTTTCAGTATAGGAGTATATGAAATGATGTATTCAGCAACAATATTTCAAAGTCTATTAAACAATAATGCCCATTAAAATCTCTACCTCAGCAAAGACCCAAAGGTTCGCCGCATAATTCCCTGACTCAGTATGCCAATGAGGAGCCTGGACAACAGACTCACAAAATATTGAAGATCATTACAAATGATGTTAAACACAAAGCATAGAACAGTAATCACATCTTAGACAAACATGACCCAACTGGGCTTGGTTTGTCCAATTGTGTCACATGTATTGAAGACAGTACCCAAAGCTAAAGGCATTGTTTAAATGAATAGTTCTAAAAACAGAAATGTTAAGAGAAATACAGTGTTATATTTCCTTATTACTTATTTTATTTTATTGAATGGCCCATATACTTTTATAGCTTCATACTTTTGTTTATAAGTGACGTGGTGTGTGTGTGTGTGTGTGTGTGTGTGTGTGTGTGTGTGTAAGTTCAATGTGCACACACATTTCTCCCAGGCTGTATCTGTGTGGTAGTATAAGTGGCCAAATAAAACCACTAAGTTCTAAGTACTAGGGACTTGGTACTTTCTGAGTCAGGATAGAACTTTCTGCATATCCTTTCCACAGAGCTCTTTAGCCATGCTGGTGATCTATTTTATTTCTGGATGGCTCCTTGTGTTTATACACAATAGCTTGAACCCTCCACTTCACCTGCTGCACTGGGTCCTTGCAGCCCTGACTTTGGCCACCTGAGCCCCACTACCTGATCTTACAACCCTCATATGGGCCCTGTTTGTGCTCCTTCTTTCTCCATGACCCACCATCCTCAGCTGCAGCATACAGATCTCTCCTTTCTTTGTAGAATTTAAGAGTACAGAAAAGCAGACAAATACATTTCTAGTACATGTAGCACAGGTTCTAGGTACCCGAGGGTATTGGCTGCATACTATAGTTCCAAGAAAAGGCAGCTACTCCACTTCTATAGACTTTATTTTACCAGAAATCATGTCCCAGCCCTAATAGCTTTTGCCACATTGCTTGCTATTTTCCTCTCAACTCTGGTGTTCTCTGCAGTTGCCCAGGGATCTTGGCAAGTCTTTATTTTTTTCCAAGAAATCTTAATCCTAGCATCCAAGTATCTGCTTCTAAGTCTTCGGTGTTCTTTACCATCTTTCTCCCAAAACTGATCATAAAAAAAGGTATCTTGGAGTGGTCAGCCTTCAGCACTGCTTAAGGTTACTCAACAGCATTCCACCCTTCTTTGTTTTCTTTCCTGACCCTCCCCATACATTATCACACAAAGCAAAGATTTTCTCATCTTTAATAAGTGGAAACTCTAAAAATAATGTTCTCATTTAAATCTCCTTAAGTTTATCCTGAGACTTCTATGAGTGTATCGTACATTGAATAATAAAAGAAAATGGCATCATCTTGTATCCTTTGTAAGACAGTTAAAAACAAAGCAAAGAGTATCTTTGTAGTAAGAGACTACAAATTCGTCTCCTTAAGGAACTGATCCAGGGACTGGTACCCAGGGCCCATTTTCCAGGCACTCGTGGCTCTGGTGCAGAGTGCTGGGGCACTGTCTATGAAGGGAGGGCGACCCTACTTAATTAGAAACAAGCAAGAATCAGCAATACAGCATTTCTGAAAACAAGTTTATGCTTATTTCCATAGTTTGTTGTTATCCTCCCACAGTCTTTATAATTATCCTCTGAAAGGGACTTTTCCTTCTGCATCCTAACAAGTAAGACTTTAGGTCATAGATTGTATGTTACCAAATGTAAAGTCTTGGGTCACTGATCTATACTTCTGAGTTCACGGTTATATTCTGAAGTGGAATCCTGTTTTCACTGTTGTAGAAACACTCTTTGAGTCTGTGGGCTCTTGGAGAGGACAGAGCAGAGCCTGACCCATGGACTCTCAGGAGATCTCGGTGTAGATCTGACCTCCTCAACACTGTGTGCATTTTAAACATGCACAGCATTGTACAGGATGCTTAAATACAAGCGTGAGTGACATGGAGTTCTTTCTTTTAAAGGTATTTTACTTCAATGGTTTTCAAAATTTCTAAGAACTTATACAAATCAAATGGAAACCTGTTTACAGTGTTCATCTTTGCCATCCAGCCCAGATTCTAATTTAGAATGTGCTGATGGAATTTAGGGAGTCAGCATTTTAAATATAAGTCCCTGGGTGATTGTGTCCGAGAAGTCACGCTCTGAGAAGTATTAACCTAATGAAAGGAAACTAAAAAAATGAGATGAGACATAATGATGAACAGGGTAAAGGGAAGTATTTTATCCCAGAATAGCCCACAATGACATCTAGCCAGAGAATGTCCTTCATCTTTCCCATGAATACACTATTTTCATTCTTTTGCTCACATTCAGAAGGAGGCAATCACACATACAATGTACACATTTGTCTTTCATTTGCACCTGCTGCATAAATGGCGTGCTTGTGCATGCATTTGCTGAGTTCAGCTCGGGGATCCCTAATTGAAAACGTGCGACTCAGAGTGAGACACAGTTATAATAATGCAGAAAAGGTCACTACTCAGATTTATTATTTTCTCTCATAATTGTGTTTTTCTACTTGCAGAATAAGAGGCAGTAACATCTCAGGTGTGCGTGGTTGCCATAGGGACAGAAGTTGTGATTTACTTGGGAACATTGCTGCAAATAGCAATAAAGTAGCAATTCAGCAGAGGTCAAAGGCACAGATTCACTGAAGCTACAATCAAACAAGACAGCTGCTCAATTCATTCAATAAGGATTTTGCAGTTGCCATTGTCATGTAAGTGGAAGAATGGTGAAATCAAGCAACATGTTTCACGATGGCTCCCAGCTCTCTGGATGCCCGGAGGTTCTTCCCCTGAGAGCTTCAAGTTGCCATGCCAAATAGTCTGCGTAGTGGAAGGGGTTGAAAATAGACAGCAGTCTTATCTTTAATTCCATAAATCAAAAGTCAAAATTCAGAACCACATTCTAAAATCTGAGGTCTTATGATCTAATATAAACAGTACTATGTATTGAAATAAACCTGGAGTTTGTGGCTCACATTAATCTATAGGGTAGTTCCAATCTTCTCAAGGGAAGCATAGTCATTGCAGCATACAAAAAAAGAAAATGTGTGTGAATAGACATGTATATATGCATGTGCACACAATATGTTTTGTTATTTTAAGTGGAATAGCCCCTTTTTCCTTCTGCTAGCCCCCTTTTTTCTGCAACACAGTGCTTTCCAGTGAAGTTTGTCCATCTGCTGCCTTTGGATAAAATGAACCCAGCATGTTTTATGCTTTTGTCTACTGCCTTGTTTCCATTTGCATTTACATTGAGTTCTTTAGAACATTTTTTTGAGGAAGGTTGTTGTTGTATATTCTGAGCTGGGTTTGCACTTGGTGATCCTCTTGAGTACTGGGGTTAAAAACATGTACTACCTCACCTGGGTGAAGTGTGAATATTTTATATTTTATATTCACTATTTCTTCTACAGTGCTTTTCACCTGCTACTCCAACAGCTCTTTCTCTTACAGTTTTTGTTTGGCATTAGGATTTGGTGGCAAGGTTGTAGTGTTGTTCTAATGCATAGTTTAGTCTTTACATAAATAATGCATTTCTCTAATCAATAAGTATGTAATGGTAGTATATTTAGTACCTACTCTCAAATAATAGAATATAGAAAATGAAAAATAATATCAGCTACAGTTTTTATCCCAAAGGAATGAAAAGTCTAGTGAGACTCTAGGAAGAAATTATTAGCATATAAAAAGGTTGCAAAGGAGAAGATTAAGCATTGCATTGCCTTTTATAGGAATGGCATTCCTTGGCGTTAGAATGACTCAGTGTCAGCTGAGTGCCTCTGCAATGATGTGGCACAGAACATGCGTTGGAATGTCCAGTCCTGGAAAGCCTTCCCATCTAACAGCAAAAAAGGCTCTCGGATGCACGTTTCATCTTTTGATGGGCTGAGTGAGTCTTTAGTGGGTGCATATCTGTCTTTTTCTTTTATCAAGAAAGATAACTATTTCCTCTGGAGCTGAAGAAAAGAAAAAGTAATTTTCCCCACTGCTGGAAGAAAAACTAGTTGTTTTTAAGTTAGTGGGAAGCCACAATTCAATTTTCAGTATATCCTGTTTTTCACTAGTATTTCATATTTTTCTTTTTCTTTGAAGCATCTTTGCCTTTATTTGTTATTATGTGAAAAGTTAATCAGCTTTTGCAGATCTTAATGTACTTGTAATCAGAAGTGTCATCACTGGTCCTCTAGGACCTTATTTTACTATTTTTCTCCTTAATCTTTGGTCTTCAGTACTGTTACTCTCTCCACCAGCCCTGCCTTTCTTTGCATGAGCAGTTTCCCCATTCTGCTCAATGTATCCTTATTCCTTGCATTTAGTAAACATTTTTGCCTAAATTCACATCCACACAGAATGAATATTGGTTTTTGCATTGGGTAAGTGCAGCAGCTCAGGATGAGAACCGTGGACCCATCTGCTTGGCCTGAGTCCCTGACTTCACCTCATGCTAGGTTCAAGCCCTTGGGACTTGTTAGTTAACCTATGAGCACCTCACACTCTTACTGTAGATGTGAGAATAGCAGTAGCGCCCACTGCAGTGGGTAGTTCAGGGGATTAAAATACATAGAAAGTACTGAGAATATTGACTAGCACACAGTAAATATAATAGAAATATTAATTGTATTGAGCTACAGAGTTAATTTGTCCATAAAACAGCCATAAAGTTTTTTGTATGATCTAGCCATTTTTTTACAGGCATTGATTCTGAATTTGTGTGGTATTTATTCTACAATACCCACCCCATATATTTACTTGAGCATTCCCTAGATTTCTAGGTTATCTCCATTTTCCTATATTGTTAACAAGGCTATAACAATTGTCCTTATTCTCCTGGAGGCCATGGGAGAGCTTCTTGTGTTGTACATGCGATTCTGAGATGACGGAACCTGTGGGTGTAGAACACTTTAGTTTTGCAAGAACTGTTCTTATGCTTTCTGTCTGTTCTTCTCAGCAATGCTTTGGATTTTCTCATTTCTCTTATTCTTATCAGCTTCCTGATCTTTGCCAATTTGTTGGAAGAAAAGAAATCTTATATTGTAATCTTTATTTTTCACTTCTCTGATAGTAGATCAATTGAGCATATCTGTTTATCTATCTATCATTTATCTGCCATCTACTTATCTATCTATAATTTTAGTCATTCAAGTTTGCTCTATTGATGCCTATGCCAGTTGTTCTGTTTTACTGTGTAGGAGTTCCTTGTGTAATTTAGAAAATGATATCTGATCAGTTTTAAATGCCACAAATATCCACTCTCAATCTACCAGCTTACTAGTTAATTTTGACTTTTTTAAAAAAATGCATTTAGTTCAGGGTCTGCAGAGTCTCACTACACAGATTGGAGTCATGGTGATCCTCCTGTTCTCAGCCTCTCAAATGCTGGGATTATGGGCATGCACCACCATGCCCAGTCTCAATCACTGTTTCTGTACACCCCAGGGGTGGGGCCAGCACAGCAAGCTGGGGATCGAACCCCAGTCCCTGCATCTGGCTAAACAGGTATTTTAATCCATTGAGTTATGTGGATTAAAAATTAATCCAGATAGCTAAATTGGGCGGGCCCCACATTTTTTTTTTTTTTTTTTTTGGGTGGTACCAGGGATTGAACTCAGGTCAAAGTGCTTGCCAGGCAAGTGCTTATGCTGCACAGCTATTTCCCTCGTCTTGCCAGTTAATTTTATTAAGGGATATCCCTCACATTTCTCCTCTCAGATAATTTTCTTTGCATAAAGGGACATCAACATATATGTTGATGTATATGTATGTAAATAAAATGCTTTTCCTCCACTTATTATTGTAAAACTTTTCCACCTACTTCCATTAATATCATAAAATCTTCTTATGTAATTTTATCTTCTCAAACCTTGGTAAAAACTACTTGATCATAATAAATATTAACATATTGTTGAAATAGGTGAGTAAACATTTCATTTAGAATTTTATATACAAAATCATAAGTGAAATGAGTGTATAGTTTTTGTTACTATGACAAATAGTTATTCACTCTCTCATAATGGATTGAACAGATTTCACTATTCTCTTTTATCTAATTTTTTATAGTCATGAAAGAGAAATGTATATTCTTAAAAGTTAGGTGAAATCTAACTGTATAACTCTGAGTATAAAGATATTGTGGGGAATGAAAGATAACAAAGATTCTAATTCTTTCATCTTTTATGGTGTGTGTTTGATTATTTCTAAGTGGCTCACTTACCCTTTGATTTCTGCTTTCTTTCTTTCCCTTTTTCTTGGTGTGGGATACTGGTTGTATTCCTCTTTTTCAGTTGAAAACTTAGGTTATGCATTCTATTTTTCTTGGCTTTTTATAATGTATTTATTTTTCCAATTTCAAAATGTTTTATTTTTAAAAGAATAAAAAACAGTAAAAAAGGGCTGGGCAGATGGCTCAGTGGAATAAGCGCTTTCCTGGAAAGTGCAAGGGCCTGAGTTCAATCCCCGGTTTCACAGGAAAAAAAAAAGGCTAAAAAAACAGTAAAAAAATAGAATCAATACTGAATTTCACTAAACAAAATTATAGGAATTCAACAATAGTTGCATATCATTATCTTCAAATTAGTTGCTCAGTTCACCAGGTATAAATACGCAAAATTGGTCAAAAATTATAAAAAATTAAAAAAGAAAGAGGCAAAGAATAAATTTCTAAGTACTACTTTACCTGTATGTTTAGGGTGTTATTTTTTTTTTTTTAATTTATTTTTTTAAATGCCTTTAGTACAAGGTCTACAGTGTCTCACTACACAGATAGGATTCTTAGTGATCCTCCTGTTTTCAGCCTCCCAAGCACTGGGATTACAGGCGCACACCACCAGGCCCACTTGCAATCACTGTCTCAGCACCCCCCCGGGGGGGGGGGCATGGCACAGCACAGTGGGGATTGAACCCTGGTCCCTGCATCTGCCAAAGCAGGTGTTTTAATCTGCTGAGCTATCTGATCGGAGCAGGGTGTTTGAAATAATGTTTTCTAGTTGGTTCTTTGTTTGGTAGTATATTCCATACTTTCCAAATGTGTTTATCTTTGTTATCTTTTTTAGAAATGATGTCTATTTTGGTTGCATAGTAAAATCCTGCAAAATGTACTATGTATGGTAGTGCTTCTTTAGACAGTTATTGTGTTAATGTGTTCTTTGTGATTATTATATTATTTTAAGAGTTCCAATAGGAGTGTGAAGAAATGTGTATGCGTGTGCACACACACACACACACATATACACACACACACAGGCACACACATAATGCAAAGTGAACCATTATGGGTTTATATTTTGCAATCTATGTTTTGGCAAAGAAAAACATAAGTCCTCTATGTTCACTTACTTTTAGTTGATTTTAAAAATGATTAATTGGATGTTATTCAGGCGATAAATATATTACTTGTCTTCCACTAGCTGTTTTTTCAAATGCCATCTTTGGCTGCAGCTCCTAACTATTTCTTGTGGTTTGATTGAAAACATACTTCAGAAGCTCACATGATCAGAGGAGGGACTTTCAAAGATAACTGGATGATAAAGATGTTGTATCCAGTGGTGGACTAATCTGTTAAGTTCATAGCATAGTGCGCTGTCAGGAGGTGACACCTGGTCAGGGGTCACTGGGCAATGCCCTTATAGGGTTCATCTCTCACTCTCATATTCTCTTCCTTCTCTCAGTTTCCTCCCTTGCAGTATTTCTGCTTTGGAGTAAGCTGACCATGCACCAAATCTTGTAAAACTATAAGAACCCCCCTCATATCTTTTGTCCTTTAAGTTGTACATATGAGGTATTTTGCTCCAATCAGAATAGCTCTGTGAAAGCTACATTTTACTATCTTGTCCAGCAAAAGTTGCTTTTAATTTTCTTCCCCTAAGGAAGTTATTTTTTTCTGTCTTCTCCTATGCTCTGGTGAAAGATACTTTTTTATATACTAATGATTACTGCCAAGATTAGCTATCCGTGGAAGAAAGAACTAAAAAGACATGAGTCATAAGGTTGGCTAATTAGTAACTTTTCTTAGACTTACAGAATCCAGAATCTCTGAAGTCCTACAAATAGCAGCAGCCTGTACATCAGAAGAGTAGTTCTCTTGAAATTTCTGATTAGCTGGATAGAATTCTAATATCTCTCCCTCAAAATCTCTATGCAAGTCTTGTGTCTTAACCCCTAGTCAAGATGGCTTTTCTAGGACAAGGGTCCTTATCCTCTAACTCCCCAGCTGTTCACAGTGAAGCTCTTTTTCCTCTCATCATTTTGTCTCCCAAGTGTTCAGTTTCACTGGTCATCAGTGGAATCACATCTTTCATGGTTACAATGCTATGGCAATGCTATTTTTTGGCTCCTCTATCTTTCAGTTACTGAAGGAAATGGGTATGACCTGTGATTAAATGTTTTGCTTTCCAGGTTCATGCAGTTAAAAGATCAGACTATATTATAAGATAATATGTAAATTAAGAAGCCCTCTAACCCATATCCTAATCATTCCATTTTCTCATTCCCAGAAGCAATAAAAATCAAACACTTTCGTGCTTCCTTTGGTTAATTGTTTCATATTGATAAACTTTAAATTATGTTTTATACATGTGTGTTATTATTGCAACTTATCCATATTGTATATATATAAGTACATATATACTTTATATATATAATTTGTATACATTATAATTTTTTTATTTGTTAATTTTATGTATCACCTATTGAATGCTAATTATGGATAATTAGGGTTAGTTATTATTAAGCACACTTTGTCTTAACTATTTTTCTCATGGTTGAGACAAAATAGCCAACAACCAAAGTTAAGGGAGGAAAAATTTATTTAGCTCAAGTTTGTAGAGGTTTCAGTGAACAATTGGCTGGTTTCAGGGAAGGGTGGCATGTGACAGGGGGCAACAGTTTATGGTGGTTGCAGAAGAAAGCAAAAACAGCAAAACCAGAGACAGTCTCTTTTTGTCTCTCATGTTGTATCCAGCCTACTGGGATTAGGGCAGTGCCAATCTAACCAGTAGATGGATTGAGTAATAATTCACCCTTAATCTCAGCACCCTTAAACTGAGCATTGCACTACAAATAAATTATTCAGCCACCTCTGAAATGCCTGTGCCCCATGACTGCATGAGGCTTTGGGGGCAGCATCCAGACACACACCATAATGTACTCCTTATTCCTTTCTTTGGTGCATCCTTCAGTCACGAAATATAGTTATATTACTCAGAGCTGAGGTTCATAGACTGCTACGATGGTACATCCTTAATCATAGTTTTATTGTTTCATATTTTCTCACTTGCTATTTGTCAGGAGCAAAAGACTCCATGCTATTAGCAATTTCTATGGTGAGTCCTCAGCCCTGCAAGGTGTAATGACATGTGGTGAAAAGAAAGGGCAAATTACAAATGGCAGTACAGTGGGGAATGGGGATGGCCAGTTATTCACAGGAAACAAAAGACCAGAAGGTGAACAGAATCTTGGTATTTCATGGTCACATTTGTATTGAGGAAAATGGCAAGGGGACTGTGGCTGGTGATGCTGGGCAAATGGCTGGCAGGCAAGGCTTGTGCCAGAGGGAGCAAAGCATGCTCAGGAAAGAGACTGAGCAGCGAGATGCAGGTTGCGGTGAAGGAGCAACCTGCTGTGCAGTCAGTTCTGGGAAGGAATTTTCTCTCTAGCCACACAGCCTGGGCAGAAATGTTACCTCATATTGTAGCCCCACACTCTCAAGGCCTGCCTGCCTGGCCTTGACTGCAGCCACTGGCAAAGAGCAGTGCTAACCCAGTGCCACCAGCTTGCTATCACAAACACATGTACACAGCCTCATCCAAATACACTAATTAAACAGAAAGCCAGGCTAGGGAAGCCACCTCTCTACAGCCTGCACTGCTTGTTAGTAAGCACATTCACATTTGGGCCAGGCGACATCACAGTCCTCCACACCAATATAATCTAACATATCAAAGAATCTGCCAGTTTTAAACTGTTTTCTACATCTAAAATGAATTTGGTTACATTTTATGCACTTTTAAAGGACTAAATTCCTAGGGATTCTTTTATCTCTTGTCTCCTGTAAAGTACTCTTTTAAAAAAATTTTGTTTTATTTTTTCTGACTTACTCATTTATTTTGTGGCACACATCTTCCAGATGCATCTTGACAAGGAATCTATAGAAGAAAGATTTGTCAGGCTCTGCTTGCCTGAAAATACCTTATTTCATTTCACATTTGATTGAAAGATTTCATGGGATATAGTTCTGCATTTCAAATCATTCTCCTTTAGGATAATTAAGGCTTTGCTGCCTTCTAACTTGCATGATTGCTGTTAGCCATCCTTCTTGGGTTGTTTTATCTGTTCTTTAGTAAGAAGAGCCAGAAGATTAAGGAACACCAAGGATAGATCTGCCCACTCACATCTGTGTACCTTCTGGCTTTTTCATTAGGCCCCAGAACTGGCCAGATCTGGTGTTTCCCTGTCATCTGAGACTGGCCCATGAGCCTCACAGCATTGCAGAGTGATCCTGTTGGGGCAATGTCAGTATGTGAGTAGACAAAAGAGAACTCCAGCCTTCTCCTATAAGCTTTTCCCCCAGGACCCAAGTACTTTCCTTTCTGGAACTCATCAACTATTCTCCAACCCTGAGATATCACCTTTTTGGAGCTTGAAATATCATAATTTATGACAATGTGTCATTTAATCACACTCCCCTAGGGTTTCTCTTTATTGGAAAGGTGAATCTTTTTCAAATATATGCAAAAAATTATTAGTAAACTCCATTATAATCAGATACTATGAGAATAGAACTTATGTGTTAATCAGTTCTCCAGTCTTTTCCCCTTCAGTATACAGCATCTCTATTGGCCAGAAACAGCATCTCTGTTGACCATCTCTGTTGCAAGTCTGAAATCTGAGAATCTTTCTTGGTTCTTCCCTCTCCCTCACCATTTGTATTTGTTTCACCACCAAACCTTACTTATTTTTTCTTCAAAATACATCTTAGACCTGTCCCTTGTCTTTATCCCTTAGCTACTGGCATCAGAGCCCAGTTATTTTCTACTTGCACAACCTCCATAGCTCTGCATGATTTCCTATCAAATTTTCCTTCTATTCTAATGTAGAATAATCTCCCACAGTTTCCAGAATGCCTTCTTCAGATGGCTCTCCATTGCATAAATTTTGTGAATGTTGTAGTCAGTATTTACAAGGGAAAAGATTTAATGCAAGGCACATAATTATAGGATTATTTTAGAATGCTTTACCCAAAGAATCAAGTACAGAAAAGTTCAGGAAATCTGTCCATGTACTAGAGACCCAAAGAATCTGATTGAGGTCCTGGATGCAACTGCAATGTCTTGCATGAATCTAAGTGGAGAGCTAGATCCCATAACAATATCTCATGCATGTATATATCACGGATCTTCACTGGGAAGGCTCAACAGCCAGTGGTAGAAAACAAGAAAATCTGCCCCAACTGAAAGGTCTACCCTGTAGCCAGGAAGTGATGCTCAAAGTAAGGACAAGAACTCTCTCAATGAAAACTGAAGCCAGCCAAAGCAAAGCAAGTGCTTGAGCTCCACTGTTGATAACAGTATCATTACGAGTTCATATCAGGAAATCCAATGTGACAAGTTTCTCCAGGAAGGTTAACAATGAACGATTTTACTCTCCAGTTCTCTTTTTGTGCTGTTGGAAACAATCCTCAGGTGGGCCTTCTAGACCCAGCACCACACGGATTCAGTTCAGCTGTATGTTCCAAGTTGGCCATTAATTTATCACAGTGGAAGAGTAAAAAAGTTGAAAAATAGGATACTTTGAGATTATATAAGTTAATATCATGCATTCATGGTTTTCTGAAATGGAACCATTCCATCATGATTTTCTTAAAGACTTCAGACATATACTGGGAGAGTGAAAAGAGGCCATTTGGTATTAACTTATTTTTCGTTGCATGATTATCTTAAAAATAAATTAAGATGAATCCAAAGCATAGACTTTTCTTTAGTGGACCATTATGAACTTTGAGAATAAGGTATTTTCCTTTTTTAAAACAATTTTATTGAGAAACAAATAGCAATGAGGCAGTTTCAAAACTGATTAGTACAACAGTTTCAATACTTAATACATTGCACATTGTTGTCTTCTTAGTGGTATTCATAGTACAAGAGGTAGACATGATATCCTGTCCACAAACACTATTAGTATAAATCTTTCTTCTCATTGAATTAAGAGAAAGTAGCCACATATTTACCCTAACTTTTGAATATACAGATACAAAATGGTTGTTCATGTGTATCCCCTTTTTTGTTTAGTTTTGTTAGAGAAGGGTATTCCATTGTCATTTAAATATTGTAGGTGTGTGAATTCAGCAAAATATTCCAATATAGTTGAGTAGCCCATAATAGTAGTGGGTCATTGGCAGGACTGGCAATGTCAGAAGTAGTTGGCCTGAGCCCTTTACAATCCAGCATAACAACATGGCTTCACCCCTTGTACCTCATTTTTATACCTTTCTGCTGGTAGTTAAGACCAAGATAAAGCAAGATCTATATAACAGGAAATGTAACTTTTGTATCTGACAAGGTCAGTCAAATCCCCTCAGGATTTATCCTGAAACCCTGTACTGCAATTTGTAGATCCTTTGTCAGTGTCAGTCATGTGGACAAGTCGCAGCCATTTCTTGACCAATTTGCTGTCTGTGAAAGCCTGAGAGAGTGTTGAGAATAAGGTATTTTCAACATCATCTATGAACTTTTAAGCAAACAGAGTCTGGGAAATTTAAAAAAATCTAGAAATCAAGCAATTTGTCTACCAAAATATGTTTGTTTATGTGAACACAGACCTACTTAGGATACAATTTGATTCACTTTGAACATAATTCTTATTTTCCTTTAGGAGCATACTTAGATTATACTATATACAACACAGCTAATTGCTTCTGAGCATTTTAATGTGAGAGGGGATTTCACTTTCTTTTCTTAAGGCAATTCGAGGCTGTAAATAGCCAGGCAGTATTCTTATGCATGCAAGTCACCCTGTGGTTGGTAAATGTTACAGTCTTTATTTAAAGGTGAAATGATGAAAGCAAAGTGACCACTAAGGATTTAATAATTCATAGAACTCTTCTGTTACATAACTTCTTTTTCCTTAGGAAACCTTTAGTAATGTGTAAATTACAATGACAAATAAAAGAAGCCACTGAGGAATTGGAGTTGTAGGCTTGACAAAAGTCTCTTATCTCTGCAATCCTTTGTAGGCTTTTAGAAGACTGTTAGTTACCAATCTCTCTCTTTCCCTTCTGAGGCTACACTAGTTCTGTGTATCTATGGACCTTGGAGTAAAGCAACAATAACATAGAGAGTAAAGACTCAGCCAGGGTCCTATCTGCAACTCTTGCAAGTAGGACTCGCAGCAATGGCCTTCTTTGTGAATAGTGGGAACCTTTCAAAAGTAGAGACAGCTTTAGCTTTGGGCCACTGAGAAATTAATTACCTGCTAAAATGAAACAAGATGTGGTAGTTTGAATTAGTAAGGGAGATGTTTGTAGACTGTGATGTTGAGTATCATGGCCCTAAAAGGAATTTGATGCATTATGGATAGTGGTATTGAGCAGTGGACCTTGATCTTTACCAGCTGATTAAACTGGACTCTTCCTCAGTACAGCAGCCAAGCCCAGAAGATCCATTGCAGGCAGCTGCTTATATGTGCAACTCAGCTATAATTTGCTTACTATGTCAGGGCAGGAATTCCTGATGATATCCCAGGCAGTGACCTAAGTGGAGAGTAAAGGGAGAGCAAGGGGTAGGAATTGCATTTCCAAGATTGTAGATAGCAGTACCAGTAAGATCTTCACTTCTGAATCCTGGAGTTTCCAGCAGGGTGGGAATACGATGTTTTGATCTTAGTATGTTACAGAAGACAGACAGCATTCTAACTTTAGGAAGAGTGTGAGAATGGCTGTCCATTTTTCTAATGTTACAGATCTGACTCCCTTCAGGATTCTGATGCCAATGTACTTGTACTCTGAGGCTGTCTTTGTGAAGAGCTGGACAGCACAGCTCATTGCTGTTTTAGGAAAGATGGCCCAAGTCAACTTGTCAACTTCTTAGTAAATCCGTCCCTATTTCTTTCTGAAGAAAGCTATGCATATCCACTACAAGGCTTCCTTGGAATAGAGGGCCACTTTTTCTAGCTCCTCCAGTCAAACCTCAGTCTTGTACCCAAATGATTGCCTTGAAGAGAAGTGAGGTCATAAATTAAGACATTAAAAAGAAGACTAGAAAGTGTCCTTCATCCTCAGTTCTCACCTGGGAAGAAACTATTGGAAAATGCATGCAAATTGGAAAAGGGAAGCAGGGAAAACAAAAGCTAGAGTTTTTGTATTGGAGGTCAGAAAGCATTTCTTCTACTGGACTCGTGCCGTGTTTCTTTGTTATTTCCACATTGGGTCCCAGTCCTGTGCTCAGTGCAGGGTTCTGATGCTTTTGCCCACAGTCTTTTATTTCCTCTGCTTTTCCTGGCTGAGCTGCTCCTGGCTCTGTATACAAAAGCAGGGAAATTGACAGGTGAGGAGATTTTCTGGGCTCTGGGCGGTGCACTGTTGTTTACATTTGGAGCTTAGAATACTCTAGTCACATTATGTACAAATGTGTCTCATCTTCCTGGAATCTGGCCCACAACTTTCAAGAAATAGAGTAAGCACATTTAAGAATTCATCTTTCTTTTGAATATGCCCCCTTTGTCTTTCTCCTCTTCTTTCTATTACCACTGTCCTAGTTCCAGATCTTGACACTTCTGTATAGTCTGTACTATTAGAATTCTAACTTAGTTCTTCTTGCCTTAGGGGTTAGCTCTCTTTCATATTTCTCATACTCTGACTTTAGGTCATAAAAGTTATGCAATTCTGTTTCTTTATATTAAAATACTATAACCTAGAGGCTAAAATTCAAACTTCTTGCTGTAGTACTCTACTCACTTCCAAATTTTGTTCTAGCCTTATCTTGACAATTTTTCATCTGTCAAACATGCCAGGCATATGGTTAATAGTTCCCATAAAGTACACTATTTCCATTTACTGAGCCTCAGACCTAGGATGCTTTCTCTGCTTAGAATATTTTTTCTTTCTCTCTTTCTTCCTTGAGTCAACTGCCCTAATTATTCACTGTCCATGTTAAATTCCATCTCCTCCATGAAGTCATTGAAAATCCTATAGAATAAGGCCTTAATTAGTTTCTTCTTTCAGTGACCCAGCATTCTGGAATTATAATATCATGATTCACACTGTTTTTCCCTGATATGCAGTGATTTTCTTAGTGACAGGAATGATGTCACATTCAACTTTATATCCCAGATCCTTTCCCCATCCTTGCCATTAAGCATGACCAGAAAACAGTATACACACAATAAATGTTCAGTAAAAGGCTGCTTAAAGAGCAGAGGAATAATTTGTTTCCAACTGTGCTTGTTAATGGAAGCAAAGCAGTCCTTGCTCTGCATAGCATGGGGTGTCTTCCTTGGCCTGGCCACCCATAATTCTATGACCTGCTCTAGCCAGGGACATGACAGCTCAATCAAATATGAAATTATTGGAAACTCCTGGATGGTGAAGGAAAGTGCTGGTTTACCTAAGTCATTCACTCCCTCTGATTTGATTTTCTCATCTGGGGAGGAAAGGGTGAAAATAAACATACTTAATCACATGGTTTTTGAATTACTTTTTATACTATGTGATGATAAAACTGTTACATAGGAGTAATGTTTATACTCATCTCTTTCAAAATAGAACATGAGTCCTACACATTTGGAAAAATCAAAATGAAAGAATGAACTATAGAAAAGTATGAATAGAAGTTCCCCCATTGAAGAATAGAAAGGAAGTAACAGAAAAGTTGTAGAGTCTCAAGTGGTAAATTAAAACTTCACAAATTTCTGGATCCTAATCACCAAACCTAAGGAGAAATATGTTCTTCTGCTGAATGTGGATGAGCAACAAGGATGATAAGAGCTATGGAACCCGTGTGGATTTATTTGGTCCATAAATTTTTAAGAGCCATCCTTTCCTTTCCTCTTAAGTATTATTTGGGGCTAATGAGGTAAAATTGTAGAGTGATTGGACAGGACTATGAAGAACTCCCATCCTCAAAGCAACCCCCCGCCCTCATTTCCTGGTACTGGGAATTCATTTGCCTGAAAACAAGACACAGCAATTGATCATCCTGCTTGTACAGAAATGACCTGTTTAGGAAAGGAGGGAGAGGTCAAGGAGAAAGTGGAAGAGGATACCCAATTAAAGAGAAAGTTACTCAAATTAAAAATGTGTGGGAGCTGGAGAAGGCATGGGGAGGGTATGAATCCAGAGTCTATTGAGATTCAAAGAATTCAGTATATCTACTGAGATCAAAGTGTCTTAAATTTCTGTTGAAGCCACTGAAGAATATGTGGATGATGCAAATAGGCATGTTAATCCAGAACAGCTTTCAGACAACATGCAGTGTTGACAGTTTCTCAAAATACTGAAGTTATTATTTTTATCGTGAAATAAGAAGGGACTGTTAACAGATAAAATCATAGTTGTCAGAACAAGTTCATTACTTTTATTCCATGTAAGTGTAAATTATACATTTATTTTTATTACTGAAAATATTTTCAATTTACCAGGTATAGTACGGATCAAGAATTACATTAATACAATATGAAAGTTATTAACATGAGTTCTCAAAGAACTTATCTTTTTGGTAAGCTCAGGAGTTCTGTATGTTATTATTTTTAACAAAAAAATAGAATATGAGTTTTCCTGTATGTAAAATATTGTTTAAAAATGGTTAAATTTGTGTGAATTATGAATTTTTAGAATGTAACAATAATTGCATTTCCCAAAGGAATATACTTGTTAGCTTGGTGGTTTCATGAGTGCT
Source organism: Octodon degus (assembly GCF_000260255.1). NCBI lineage: Eukaryota > Metazoa > Chordata > Mammalia > Rodentia > Octodontidae > Octodon > Octodon degus. The sequence goes on along the minus strand of NW_004524627.1, from coordinate 9,162,847 downwards.
TGGTTTGTCTGTGTTTAGATGATTCAGAGGGGAAGCTGGAAGAGCATTAGAAACACCTGGGATGGCCACGCCCTATAATCTCAGTTCTCTGGGAACTGAGGCTGGAAGACTGACACAACCCTAAGGCACTTAGTCAGATCTTGTCTCAATATCAGCCCCCACAAGGAATATAATAATTATGGTTTAAAATTAATAAAAAATAAAATAAAATAAGGCTAAGTGATAGCTCAGTTGGAAGGCCCTGGGTTCAATCTCCAGTATAGTAAAATGAAACAAAACCCAGAACACTAGGACTGAATTTTCACATTCATTGTATTCCTATATTCTCTTGAATGGACATGGATCATGGATGTGTCAGGTATAGTGAGATTCCCAACTGTAGTTTCTTTGAATGTGCAATAAGAGAAATTTCATATAGTGAATGAATAATACAGTCATATAAAGCCAATGTACCTAGGGATCAGACTGTTAAGTGAAATAAATCAGATGCACGAGGTTAAATGTCACAGGTTTCTCTTACTTGAGAACCCCCAAATATAAATAATTTAGAGCAAAATAAAAGATCATAAGAAATGGGGATAAACTTTGTGAGGTTCAAAAGGGGACCTGGGAAGTGAGGAGACCAAGGGGAGGTGAGAAAAAGTGAAAAGATTCAATATGTAGTGTATATCTTATTGATTTCCTACCATGAATGCATTTGTTATGTATTGCAAATATATACTACTGAAACTAGAAATAAAAAATTAAATGAAGCCAAAACTTTCTTATAACAGTGAAAACACACTGCTTTTACTTTTGTCTATCAACAATCACCTCAAGAGATGTCCCCAACCAGGAATTTTATTCATTAAAACCATTTCTGGGCAAGGGTAATCCATGGGAACATGCTGCTGTTAGATGAGTGATCATGGTCATAAAAAAGGAAAAAGATGCATAAGACCATCTCTTTGTATCCATTAAGCTACATAAATGTGTATTAGGCACATTAGCCAGTGATAAGGATGGTGAAAGGAGTCACTTTGCTACCAAAAGTTTTTATAGATACCCACTAGATTTCTTTTAAGTTCTTCTGCCTCTGTTTAGAGATATGCAATTTCTGACTATGTAATTGGATTTTTTCATGACTATTTTTTCATGAAAAATGTGTTTTCATGACTATAAATAAAGTGTTACATGCAATTACATTGAAAACTCTGCAGTGCAGAAGCACACTGCAGCCTACAGGTTATGACACTTTAGCATATGGAAGGTGCTCTTCTTAGGGTGTGATGATAACCAAATTAAAAAGAACACTTTAGCCCTTGAGCTGGATAATAGGCTGATTGTGTTTAGAGCACATTCACTTCCCACAATCATCTGGTAGGAAAGATGGCAGTGCTCAGGCTTCATCTCCTCAGCTGGACAGTGTCCTAACTGGGAGGAATTATTAACAGAAGAAAAGAATAAACTCACCAGGATTGGCAATACTAATCAGAGTTTTGAATAAGCAGATCTATTTTTGTTATGCATTTTGATCTGAGACTTTATTTTCACCCGTAATGGAAGCTGTGAGGATCAATCCATGGAAGTGACCCAAGGCACAGGGCTGGGAGGTGTGTGTCCTCCCTGCAGCATTCAGCGCCTTTGCACCAGCCCCTTCCTCAGGAGGTCCTGCCCAAACACTTCTCTTCCTTGTCTTGGCTACTAACAAGTTTGGGTTCTTCTGACAGCCACAAATTAAGAGAGGTGAGTACTCCTAACATCTTTGCTTAGGAAAGGGTTAACAAACAGGGGCACACTATGGTGTCAGAGATTACTTGTCCATGGTGAAACTGGAAGTGAGAAAACGTTGACTTGCTGGAGACACACATGCTGTCAGTAAACTCCTCGGAGCTCCTCATCAGCTCAATTCTCTCTCTGTAGCTGCCGAAATGGCCTCTCCATTTTAGCTCTGGGGTTTTCCCACAAAATTGTATCCTTGCCCAAGATATTTTCCTTTCTGCTTTGCCCCCTCCCCCCAGTGAATAAAGGCTGAATCATCTCTTCTTCTTTAAGACTTAATCCCAGTACAAGCAGCTCTCGCCAGAAGGGTTTTACACTGTCTCTTCAAATCTACAAGTCCACACCAGGCACCCCGTGTGTTGCCCACAGCTTTACCTCAAGAGGTTACCTAGTTTCTTTAACTGCATGGTAGAAGAACTGCCTTTGTGCAAAGTATTCTCATTTGAATGATTTTTAGATTCTTGTGATGTTAGTTTTTATGATGTAACAATAGACCTATTGCCAAAGGGAAAGGTAACTACCAGCTTTCCATGTGGTTTTGGATGCTTGTTTTCATTTCTATATCAGAGTCCACAGTATCCACTTCTTTCCTAATACTCTTACAGCCCATATCTTAGGCCCTCCACTGGAGGTTTTGATAAACTGTCAAACATTGTTCTTAGACTTGCTGAAATTTGTACTATGTCAGGGAAGATACAATTCAGACATATTAAACAGTAAAGGCTCAATCTGCATAGTGCTGTCTCAAAATGAAGACAAAATGCCTAGAGAAGAGAGATATCAGGGTAGACTGGGCCGTTTAATGTAATCAACCACCCTTTGTTAATAGGAGTCACCAAAAAAGTTTGGAATCAGTCTTAGTACAAAAAAAAAAAAAAAAAAAAAAAAAAAAAAAAAAAAAAAAATTCCTCTTACCTCACTACTTTGAGGTTAAAACATGGTAGAAACACAGTACTAAGATAATTTGTATCAGTTAAAAATTGCACAATTCATTGACCTTTTATACATGGAAATAATTTTTACTCCCTTATTCTGTTTTTCTAAGGAATTCAGACTTTGGGGCCAGGGAGATGGCTCAGTGGAATAAGCACTTCCCTGGCAAGTGCAAGGGCCTGAGTTCAATCTCTGGTTCAGAAAAAAAAAAAAAAAAAAAAAAAAAAAAAAAAAGAATTCAGGCTTTATGAAAAAAAAAATTGGAATGATTTTCTGAATGTGTTTAGTTCTAAGTAGTGCTATTTTTTGTGGTACTCTTAAAGGTCTTTTTTCTTAAGCATGTTTGATTGTCATTTCAGACTTTCCCAGAAGGAACAAATCATTGTCAGTTTAGTCTTGTTAGAGCAAAGAATTTGACATTGTGTAAATTGGGGGTTCTTTTTGGACTACTTCCTTTTAAAGAAATAACTGCTAGATGAGAGGCAATAAGAGAACATCACAAACGTTATCATCACAAAAAGTCTTACAACCCGGTGTATAACACACTTGGAAAATTAAGTATATAGATGCAGCTCTCTATACAGTTATATAGCTACATTATATAATACATATTTAAGTATATATAAAATCCTTTACCCATTAGCCTTCAGCTTAAGTGAAATATTATTGAATTTCCATTTATGTCAGAAAGTTTTGAAGTTAGTACCTCAGAAAATTAGCATCAATACAAGATAAATTTTATTATATTAAATTTTATATTTTAGGTACAAGTATTTTTTAGTGGGTGCATATTATAGTTTCTACCAATTGTGATTTGTCATTCTCTGCACAATGTCTTTCACAGAGCAGAAGTCCTTAATTGTAGCAAAGTCACATCAATTATTTTTTCACAAAATGTATGTTTGGTGGTATATCTCAAAACCATAGCCACCTAGAGGTCACTTAAATTTTCTTTTTTTTTTTTTTTTCCTTCTCACAATGCTAGAGATCAAAACCAGAGTTTATACATGCTAATCAAGCACTGAGCTGTCATCCCTAACCATTTCTGTATTCTCTTCTATAAGTGTTATGTTTTTTATGTCATATCTAGTATATGACCCATGTGGAGGTAATTTTTGTATATGGGATACAGTCTATGTTCAGGTTTATTTTTGTACATGTTTATGAACATATGTTCATTACTGTCAGTTAAGAAGACAATTTTTTTTATTAAATTGTCTTTGTCAGGGATGTTCTCTACTTTTTTCTTTCTTTCTTTTTTTTTTTTTTTGGTGGTTGGCTCAGCCCAGCCTGAGGGCAGGACTGGCATGGCATGTGGTGCTGGAGATCGAACTGCGGTCTCTGTGTGCTTGCCTAAGCAGGTGCTTTAGATCACTGAGCTATCTTATAGGCCCCCTACTCTCTACTTTTTGTTGCATATGCAAGACTTTGCTCTGGACTTTCTGTTTTGATCTACTGACTTGTGTGTCTACTCTTTGGCCACTGTGCCCAGTTTTGATAGTTGAAGAAATAATCTCACAGAAATTGAGTGATTATCTCAAAATCACTAAAAGTGCAGATGGAAAATTAATTTCAGGGCCTGTGAAATGATATCTTATACCTAGTCCACTAAATTATATCTATTTATCTTCCCTAATAGTCGCAGAACCATTACTAATCTGTATTCTTTGCATCTCTTCTCTGATAACATGATCATAGCCCATGGTCACCTGGGGGCACAGCTGCCAGAGAGAATGACTACTGATTAGACAATACACTGTTCACAGTAAGCTATCTGTCAGTGTGTTCAATATGAAACAGCATTGTCTAAGTTGAAGCTGATTGCTTTATTGAAATATCCATAGGTGAGGGCTAGCAAGTGCTGAGCTGGCAATGGAGTCCAGGCGTGGTGGTGCACACCTGTAATCCCAGCACTATGGAGGCTGAAAACAAGAGGATCACTATGAGTCCGAGATGCATAGTGAAACCTTTCTCTCTCTCTCTCTCTCTCTCTCTCTCTCTC
>NW_004524627.1:9151398-9154511 GCF_000260255.1 Octodon degus | reverse complement strand
ATTTCCACAATTTATTAAACTGTGGTGGACTGTTGGTTCTTTTTGTAAGACATCAAGCCCCTTTTTCTTGCTTTATTTTTTAATGTTCTATTGCTTTATGAAGATGTTTAACCTGAAAACCCCTCTAGATTCCCTGTACTGTATAAAGACGCAGTGACCCTTAAAACTGTACTCTGGCCTACTTTTCTATTTTACAATTAAATATCTTTTCCACATATATAAAAAAAAAAAGCTTCAAGGGAGGAAGATTTTCCTAAAATCTCTAGTTTTGGTCACACATAAATTTCTTGGGGAATATTTATCTTTTAAATATTTTCAATTAAGTTGCTCTTTGTTAATATTTAGAACTTTGGGTCTAAGTGGTAGAACTCTATGCTGACTGAGATCTCAGTAAATATTTGAAGAGCACTTAGGTCCGTGTGGCCTGAAAGATAGATCCATGAATATCCACTATAACATTTTTAGTGATAGTAAAATATAAAGTATTCACTGAGAGTAGAATTAACTAATACATAAATTCTAATTCACAGAGAAGATGAGATACTGTATCACATACTAATGTAGCTATTCTCAAAAACACGACATGGAGTACTACAAGTTGTATAAGATGGCAAATTACATTGAACATCCATGTACAATTTTATACCCATAAAAGAAGTCTATGGAAAATAAAACTAAGAATGAGAATTGGAAAGTAGTTGAGATAAGAACTAGTAAATAAAGAACTGGCCTGGGCTATAGCTCAGTATTGAAGCACTTGCTTGGCAAATGCAAGGTCTTGAATTCGATTCCTGGTACAAAAAATAAAAGAAAAAAAAAGAACTAGAAAATAAAACTATGAATGAGAATGAGCAACACAAATTATTATTCATTTGTTTATTTCCATGGTGAGATACAGTAGAAAGGGGAAAGAAGGAAGTACAAGGGCCCCAGGGCCTAACTTGCTCTGTAATTTTTCTCTCTAATGAATGACCTGGAGCAAAAATGACAAAGTATTGGGACATCAGTGGGGCTAGATGATGGATGGTAGGCAACTGGTAAATTTATTTTTATTTTTCTAAATGTTTCAAATATTTAATAATTTTAAAATAAATACATATGGAGCTAGGTATGATGCTGTGCTCCTGTAATCCTAATATTCTGGGAGGTTGAAGCTGGAGGATTCCAAATTAGAACTCAACCTGGGCAAATCTGTGACTTAGAGAGAGCTTGTCTAAAAAATAAAATAGAGTGCTAGGGAAGTAGGTCAGTGTGAAGGTGATGGGCCACTCTCAAGTACTACAAAATAAACATTAAAATATAAAATACATGTGGAAAATAATTTATGTTAATTTAGATTTGAAAATAAGCCCCAGGTATCTAAAAAACAGGAAATTCAACATGAGATCCTGAAGTGAACATATGTATAAGACTGAGGTATTTGTGACACAGGACAAATTCTACCTGTGCCGCAGGTTTTGGTATTATACTTAGCAAAGGTAGCAAAGTAAAGTAAAAAATTTCAGGTTGCTATCAAATGAGATAGACTTCTAAACCTTACAGAGCATTTTCACTGTATGTTTTCTTTTTTCTTACAAGTAAAGCACACTATTCCCATTTCTGTCAGTAAAACAATACAATCAGATAGGAAACTATTATTTATATTGTATGGAAATTAGAGCGATTAGGAAGAATTATATTAATTCCTTATATTAAAACTTGATACAAAAAATGAAAAAAAGTGATACAAAATGTTTTTACAGTAACAATTTTGATAGAATATTTCTATGGAAAATATATTTATCATTTAACTTCCCAAGGGGATATACTTCCAACTATATGCAAAAATAATCAATGTCCAGCTGGAGATGCTGGGTAAATGTGAACTCTACCAGCCTGCACTCCTTTCTCTCTTTTAATTATACTGACATTAGAGGAAAAACCTCCCACTTAATTAGTTTGCTAATTTTGAAGCTTATATAGCATGAGTACCAATAGGGTTGAAATTTCATGAGCGAGAAACTTTAGGAAAGGCTAGAGGGGAGGAGCGTCTTCACAGTTCTAAAATTTCAAACAACCAGGTGCCTCCCTCACCACTGATTTGGAACTTTATAATTGACAGTAGTACTTCTACTTTTGTGCGTTGAGCAATGGAAACAAATAGCAACGCATCCATCTTTTACATTAGGATATAACAATTCTACAAAGTGAATTTCTATCCAGAGGGGATTATTTGGGAGCTACACTGAGAGAATGTGAATAGCTGTATCAATTATTTTGATTTTTAAGTTGCTTTTTACAATAGTGGCAATAAAAGATAATAACAGTTAAGCAGCTATGCAGAAAAGAAACTATAGCATGAATAACAGACACTTCTGGAAATTTAGTTAATTAATTTTGAGAAATATGGTCACTGTTGGCTTAGCAACATTTTCCAGAACCACTGAAAAGACATGTATTATACAGTAGCCGCTCTTACATTAGAATTATCCCAGAAGAAATTTAATTATGCTGGAGAATATAAGATAGCAATTACTATAACAATAATTGCATTTAGAAGGGAAAATTCTTAATGCAGCCAGAATCCTAATCCACATCATTATCTTAATTGAGGGGAATAAATATTCTTCCCAAGACTATAAAGTATGAGTATTATCTACTTCTACTCCAACCCAGCTCCTTATGTTTTCTTTTTCCAGGATGTATCACAAGAAAATATGCTTTCCTAAAACTGGAAGCAGAAGAGATGGGCAGTTATTCTGTCAAACAGTCACCCATATGAAAAACCATTAAAATTAATTATTGATTTATTTATAAACAAATAAATCACGCAAAAGATTACATAATGTCCATAAAAATAATTTCACAGATGACTCCAAGTAATCTTTCAAATTAATCTTTAATCATATTTAAATATTTCAGAACATATACAAGCAAAAAACTTTCCAAATCCTTTTGACAAGTTAAACATTATATGAACCCCAAAATATGTGACAACACATAAAGCAAAATACTGTGCATCATTCTCCTAATAAAAATGGAATAATCTAAAGTACGTCATTAACAAACATTCAAGTAGTATATTAACATAATATACACACTGAACCAGTATAAATTTTATATTTAAATATTAG
>NW_004524627.1:9146350-9151298 GCF_000260255.1 Octodon degus | reverse complement strand
TATATATGAAAATTAAAATGCAAATCCCTTTGTAATCGATGATAAGATAGGAGACTTCTGATAACACTGCATCTGCGGGATAATGATGAGACCTGCTGGTAATGCAGCCACCAGGACCTTGATGTTCCCGTTTCTACACATGAAATTTGAGAAGCAAGAGGGTGTACTTAGTTTGGCTGAAATGTTACTGTAGATATTTTTAGAAGATAAAATTTTACTTTGAAGATTTACTTTTTCTTTTTAAGCAAACACACTAATAATATAAATTCTTACGACATTTGAATTTAAATTCATGATATTTTGCACATATCGGTCTTTCTTTTTTTAAGTTTATGAAAGTAGCCAGCTTTAAATTGAAGGCCAGAGTTTCCTTGCTTTCAGGATGAAAGGATTTTCTGGCCTTTGTCATTTAAAGAATTGTTCAACTAATAATGAAAAGAATTTAAGCCTTAAGTCATATTCTGTCATTCAGGTGAGCTCTTGGGTAGATCTCTCAATGATGCTTGCAAACTGAAATCTTAACCTTATCACCTAGGACAATTAGAGCTTCCACTTCTCCATTTGTGATGGTTCATTGGGGTTATGGTAGGAGAATAAATGGTAACCTGATTGGAATTTTTCCCACCAATACATTGTACAACACAATTTTAGCCATTAATGCAATTCAAATAATTGAAGATCTAGGATGGAAACCCTTTTGTTTATTTCATCCTTTTAAAATATAATATTTAGAGATAAAAAAGAGATGTGTAAGGTTCCAAATTAGATATCCAGTATCACAATAAATAAATAAATAAATAAATAAATAAATACATAAGTAAATAAAGAAAAGAAAAGTGGATCATGGGATAGGATACTTGCTGAGTTCTTCAAATGCCACTGCAGAAGAAAGTGAGATGTTTGTCTCTTAAACTTTTCTTTTTGGTGGTACCAGGGATCAAACTCAGGACTTTGCACTTGCCAGGAAAGCACTTATTCCACTGACCTATTTCCCCAGCCAAAGTGAGATGTTGCAGTACAAAATTTATATCCTTATTTAATAATATGCAGTGTACACAATGAGGGATCAAGGTGTTACTGAATAATGTACCTTGGTTGTAATACTGAAAGGCATGTACTTTAAGGTGTTTTATAAGTGGAAACAGTTAAGGTTTTCTTACTAAAATGTAGTTACTTCTAAAATTCTGTCTTAATGATTTGTATTTTTTTATTGAGCACATTGACAATACAAAATATTAATGCATGTTTTGTGAATTTGTACATACATCCACTGATCATGTTCAATCCTTTTACACATTCTCATTGATTCATTCTCCACACCCAGAAGTTTGTGTTCTAGGGCCACAGAAATAGCTCAGCAGTATAAGAACTTGCTAGGCAAGTACAAGGTCCTGAGTTCCATCCCCGGTACCAAAAAAATAGCAAAAAGCAAAACAAAAAACCCCAAAAGCTTGTCTTCCAATTTCCTATCATGCCTCCTTTATTTAATTTATTTATTCTCATGCAAGTAGAACCAAGGGTATTTAACTTTCTATGCTTGATTTATTTTGTTTAGCATAATGGTTTTAAGTTTCATTTATTTTCTGACAAATGACATGATTTCATTTATTAGGGCTAAATAGTTGCATAGTGTAATCTTAGCAATTGTTCACATCCTCTAAAAGGCATGGATCTAAATTTTGACCATCAACGTGTTCGGAATTCCAAACTTCTATAATATCAAAATGCTTTGAAAAAACTATATTTTAAATAAGGTCTAAGAAGTTTGCCATACAAATTATCAATGTTAGTTTTGGACTTTGCAATATATGAGAATTTTTTTTATTAGCATTAATAACTGTATCCATTGTATGCATGGAATTTGATAGTTTTTATATTTTCATTCTGAAGAAATATTCTAAGCAGGCTGGGCTGAGCCATTCAGCTGAATAAAAGGTTTTATTTTCCAGCACACATTTAATGCCTCATTTGTTTCAGGGATGAATGTTAGGTTTCTAGTTACTAGACTAGTAACTGTAAAATTTGTAACTTTCATTTGATCCAACGGTATAGATACAAACTAGTCATGATGCTAGAGAGGGGTGTTTTATTATGATGTTTAAAAAGGCTAAACTATTATGACTTTTGGAATCCTTTGGCTCTGTTTTCTATATTAGAATGTTCTAGTAAAACAGAATCAATGGAAAAGCACCTCTGCCTCACCATGACCTGCCCTGCCCCACCCCTCCTACTCTGCTTCCCTTTTCCTCTCACCTCATCTGTTTCTTCTCTTCCCTTTCTTTGCTCTCCCCTCCTTTTCCCTGCCCTTACTTCTCTTTTGCTTCATCTTCCTCTCCTCCTTTCCCCTCTTCCTCTTTTTCTTTTCCTTTCCTCCTCCTCCTCTTCTTCTTTTCCTCCTCCTCTTCCTCTTCCTCCTCCTCCTCCTCCTCCTTCTGCTTCCTTCTTCTTTGTCTCTGTTTCTGTTTTTCTGTTTCTGTTTCTCTCTGTGAATTGATGTGAATAATAGTGAGGCTAAAATATCCCAAGATCTGTAATTGACAAGCTGGAGACTCAGGACAGCCAATGGTGTAGGTCTGGTCCTCATCTGAAAGTGTGAGAGCTAACATCTAACCTGTCTCAGTCTAAAGGCTGATGTCCAAGCTTGAAGGCAATTGGGCAGGGAAAGTGAATTTTTACTTAGCCTTTTGTTCTATTCAAGTGTTTATTGGCTTGGATGATACCTACCCATATTAAGAACACAGCCAGAATAATGTTTAACTGGAAATGTATGCATCCTGTGGGCCAGTCAAGTTATCACATAAAATTAAGAATGACAGCCACTTTTGAATTTTGCTGATAGGCTCAGTACTATAAGACACCCACAAATTAGTTTCCAGTTAAGGAGAAATAATATCGACTCTCACCCATGGCTGTCTACAAAAATTCTCTTAGAGTAGAATAAATGAGATTAAAAGGATTCAGTAGGAGTCAGTGTCCCTAGGCCTACCTCTTCATAGGTAGAAGGGGATTTTGAGATTTAAATGTCTAACTACAGTGGGATTTGAGGCCAGATCTTGCAATTGGCAGTGTCGTTATTCCTGGCCTCTTCTTCTGAGAATGCCACTTCAACAAAAATAGAGAACTGCACAGAATTTTCATGACTTCTTATTGTTTGATTTACATAATATCCAAAACTGATAGACATATGTAGTGCATAATATCTGATCCAAAAGTGCCTGATAATACTCCATTATTTTAGTTTTTCAGCAAATATATTAGTGCTCAATAAACAGTGCTATCAGATATAAAGTGCAGAAGATAGCCAAGATCTCTGCACTCATAGAACACAAAAACAGATTCTGAGTTTGCTGTTAAAAATGTAGTCTGTTCCTGGTGCCTGAAAGTCTGCAATCAATAATTTCATTAAAAGTAGTATGCAGAACCAAGATGTCATTCTACTTAAGCAACTTTATTTTACTTGTAAAATTTCCCAGAACATAGGATAAGATTGCCAAAAACAGCCTAAGAAAACAAGTTGCTGAATGGAGAAGAAAAAAATTTCTTAATAAAAACTGAATAACAAAGGGGTGGAATAAAGTAACTATGCAGAAGGTGGGATGAAACCAAGACTGATATTTTATTTGACTTTTCTGCCCCCTCCAGTCCTACTACAAGCTATAAGAGTATCACAAGGAGAGTTGAACTTGTGAGATGATAATGACATTTAGCCCCCCCATAGTCACTTGAGGAATGGCTGCAGGAGTATTCAGTGTTTTCAATTCAGCAATTGAAACATTAGCTTTATTACTAAGAAATTTATATTGAACGTCTAGAATATAAATGGCTGGCATGAAGCTTCCCAGTACTGTCCTCTCCCCTTAAGCCGAATTGTAGAAACAATTCTCCCATATAAAGGCAGGATGCTTGGAGAAGAAGTTCTTCCTCTGACTGCTATGACAGGCCATCATGAGCAGAGATGGGTTTTCTCTTTATTACTTGTAGGTTCAGAATCGGGAATGGAGATTTGTATCATATTGTTATAGACCCCTCAGAATCTCCCTTGGCTCACAAACGTCTTCTCTTTCAGTGGTACTTTACAAGAAATTAAAGCTCTATCTCTCCCTTCTAAGAGAATTATTCCGGAAATAAGGAAACTCACCATTACTGCTAGTGTCCTTTATCCAGTTTTATTTTATTTTATTTTTTTCCTGGCTGGGCAGTCCTGGAGTGCGGCTGGCATGTGTGCTACCCATACTGGATGTAGAACTTGGGTCTTTGAGCTTGCCTAGGCAGGCGCTTACACCCCTGAGCTATGTCCATAGCACTTTATCCAGTTTTAACAAAGGCCTTAGCCTTACCTGGAATCCTCCATAACAGACTAGTTAGTGAGCATCCAGAATTCAGCAGCCATGTATTCCATTGGATCTGAATAATAACACCAAGTTATGTAATTGCAGAATCATGCTGATTTTAAAATTTGATTCAGTGTTCCCTGGGAATGACCCTAAGTCAATTCATGAGGATGCATTCTGTCCTCAGAGACAACTTCTTTGCCTACAACTTTAGCAAAGCTTCTCTCTGGGATGAAGGGTCAGTGTGGTCCAGGATATTTTTCCCAGAGACTTAGTGTGTTGAGACACGCAGAGAGCTTTTCCAGCTGCCTCAGTTTATTCGTACTAAAGAAGTTACCACTGGGTTTCTAAAGTAAAACAGTGTCACAGTTTTGGCTCAATTTAGTTCATGTAGTGGTAATGTTTTATGAGGTTAAGGAACGTACCTTCCCACGTGGCCCTAGGTCATAATTCTGCAATAAAGGCTCATATATTCTTGAATGAGAAATTCATACTATGTAATGATCATAAGGATTTCATGGCCAAAGAACATTTTGAGATCTAGAAAACTAAACAGATTGCCTTGATTTAGGCTTTCTCATTATTTTGTAGTGCTTTGAATTTTTTTTTTTTATTTT
>NW_004524627.1:9132667-9138560 GCF_000260255.1 Octodon degus | reverse complement strand
CTTATCTTTAATAGGTAAGATATAGTTTTCTTTATTATTTTGAAGCTTAATCTTCTTTGTACATTTCTATAGAAAATTTCAGTTACAAATATTTCTAATAGACCTATATTTATTGAATGTTTGCTTTTTCCTGTCAACTATAATAAGCCTGCTTTATCTAGCTGTTGTATACTTAAGTAGATCTGTGAAAGGTTATATCTTTTCATATTTCATATCCTTAAATACATTCATTTTACTCTCATTCTTGACTAATTACGTTAAGTGCTATTTTTCTCCATCACTCTGAAGATAGTATTCTACTCCTTCCTGCCATATTTTACAAATCATAAAAAGACAACTTTTGCTGTGGTTTCTATCTTCACAGACAATATGACTTTTTACTTTTTGAAGGTCTGTGTGAATAATTATTCATCATGTTCTGCAGCATCATTTTACTGAAATACAGATAAATATATTCATACCTAAAAACATAAATAAGTATATTTAAAAATTCTCTGAGGGTAAGATATCTTTATCCCTTGAAGATTCTTCACAATGACTCATACATCTCTTCTTCAATTCTTGTTCTTGGGAGTGTACATTAAGTATAACTTATTGTACTTAAATGCTTTTCACAGGTAAGTATTCATATATTTTTGTCTCTGTGCTACTAAGTTCTTTATGTTTATCTTTCAATGACATATGTTTTTATGCAAAGTCTAGGTTTTTACCACATCTACTGAATTTTTATTTAAAATATTATGTATTTCCTTTCTAAGGCTTGTTTGAACTACTTATAATTTCTTCTTAGACTTTTCAACTTTGCTTTATAATCTCATATTGAAAATTACATTTTCAAGTATCTGTTTAAATATCCTAAAATAATTATTGAGGTATCTTTTTATAAATGTTCTCTCAAATTTGTATGCCAGAACTAATTTGCATTTCAGAGGTTTGTATATTGTATTTCCTTCAACATAAATTTCTTAAAATATTTTGATATTTTTGCCATTGTGTTTACTTTTGAACATATGTTCTTTTGGATGTGTAGGGATTTTCCTGTCTCAGTCTCCCCAGCACTGGGATTATAGGAGTGCACCATCATGCCCACATTGTTAATAGCGTGCATTACATTTATCGATTTGCATATGTTGAACCATCCCTGCATTCCTGACATAAATTGCACTTGGTCATGGTGTATAATCTTCCTGATTTTTTGACACATTCTTTTTGCCAACATTTTTTTTTCTGTTTGCCAACATTTTATTGGGAATTTTGGTACTATGTTCATTAGGGAGATTGGCCTGTAGATCTCATTCTTAGTTGGGACTAGTCTGGTTTTGTTATCAGGGTAATGATTGCTTCCAGTCATGAAGTCTTGTATACCTTTCAGTTTCACTAAAGAGTTTGAAAAGTATTACATCTTATCTAAATTTCTTATAGACATCAACAGTGAATCAGCCAGAGCCTGCACCTTTCTTTGGTGGTGAAGTTTTAATTACATTTTCAATTTCATTGACTGATATTGAGCTGTTTGGAATTTTTATCTTTTGATTATCTTTGGTAATTCATAGTTATATAGTACTAAACTGTCCATTGCTTCGGCATTTTCCATCTTATTAGTGTCCTGGCTTCAGAATTGGTATAGATGATCTAGATTTCTGCAGGGTCCATTGTGATTTCATTCTTTTCACCCCAAATTGTGTGGATTTGAGACTTTTTCTTTCTTTTTTTTACAGTCTTTCTTTTTATTCTTCTTTATTTTTATATTCATTTGAATGAGAAAAAATGTAAAATAGCAATGAAACAGTTTCAAAATAGGTTAGAAGGGCAGTTACAATATTTAGCACACTGCATACTGTCCTCATGAAAATTTATATATTTTTTCTGTATTTAGGACAGGGTCTACAGGATCTACAGGGTCTCACTACTTAGATCAGACTCATAGTGATTCTCCTGTTGTCAGCTTTCCAAGTGCTGGGATTAAAGGCGTGTGCCACCATGCCCAGTCTCAATCGCCATCTCAGTGCGCCCCGTAGGTGGGGCCGGCATGGCACGCCGGGATCGAACCCGGCCGCTGCACTCTGCCTAACCAGGTGCTTCAGTAGGCTGAGCTATCAGGCTGGCACCTTTTTCTTTCTTTTTTATAAGGTTAGTTAAGGATTTGTTGATTTTGTTTCATCTTTCAAAACACCAACTCTTTGATTCATTGCTTTTTAAAAAATTTTTCTTAGTCTCCATTACATTAATTTCTGTTCTGCTCTTTATAATTTTCTCCTCCCATATGATGTTTGGGACTGACCTGCTCTTTTTGAACAAGCTTGAGGTTCAGGGTTAATTTGTTTATCTGAGCTTGCTCATTTTGTTTCCTCATGTAGGTATTTCCCCGTGTTTTCCTGATATGGGTATTCACTGATATAATTTTCCCTCAAATGACTGCTTTCATTGTGTCCTATAAGTTTCTGTGTGTTCTTTAAATTCCTCTGTGACCCTTTGGTTGTTCAGGAAGTCGTTAATTCCCATATGTTTATGAACTTCTTATGGTTTCTTTTGTATTTGATTTCCAATTTCATTGCACTATGATAGAATATCTTAGGGATAATTTCAATTGATTTGTGTTTATTTAAGCATGTTCTATGAAATAGTACATGGTCTATTTTTAAAAAATGTCTTATGTGGAAAAAAAAGAAAGATAAGAAAATGTCTTGTGTGTATTCTGATGTTGTGCATTCTGATATTATGGGGTCGATCATTTTGTGGACATCCGTTAAATTAATTTGTCCAGAAGTTTGGTTCTGTTCTAATATTTAATTGATTTTTTTGTCTAGTTGTAATGTGCATTTGTGATAGAGGGTATTGATTTCACCCAGTACAATTGTGTTGGTGCTTATTTGATTTTTCATGACCATTAATATTTGTTTATATGCTTCAGTGCGTTGGTACCTATTGTATACATACTTATGACTGCCGCCTTTTCCTCTTGGATTGTTCCTTTTACAAAGATACAGTGATCTTATTTGTCCCTCTTAATCAGTCATTTCTTGAAATGCACTTTGCAGTTAGCATAGCTACTCATGCTTTTTTTCTGGCTTACTGTTGCAGGGATAGAATTTTGTTTTCTATTCTTTGGCTTTCAGACTGTGAATTTCTTTGTGAGTTAAATGTGCTTCTTGTATGCAGAATTTTATTCAGTCTGTCTTCTTGACCCATCCTGCCAGTTTGTTTTGTTTGGTGAATTGAGACCATTGAAATTAATGGTTATAACTGATAAGTATTGACTTATCCTTGTCATGTTGTTGACTTCCTTTTTTCTCCCTTTGTTTTATTGTTTGCCTTGCCTGGTGGATTTATTCTGTTGAGTTTCACGGAGCTGTAGTCCTTGTCATCGCCTTGTAGAATATCCTTCAGAACATTTTGGAGTCCTGTTTTTGTGTTTTGAATTTCCTCAGGTTTTCTTTGTCTCAGAAATATCTTATTTCTCTATCAATTTTGAAAGAAATTTTGTTGCATATGTCAATCTGAGTTCACGGTTGTTGGCTTTTAGAGATTTCAATACATCTTTCCAAGCTCTCCTTGACTTGAAAGTTTCTGCTGAAAAGTCAGCTGTGATACTAGTGTGATTTCTTTTATAAGTGATTTGTTTCTTTTATCTAACAGATTTTAATATTCTGTCCTTGTGTTGAATTTCTGGAACCTTGATTATTATATTCCTTGTTATAGATTTTCTTCAATCATGGCTAAGTGAAGTTTTTCCTTGCTTATTTATATGTCTAATTCTATTTCCCAGACCAGTGAAGCTTTCTGCCATGATTCCTGTGAAGTTTTTTTTTTTTTTTTATTAAATGTATCATTTGTACTATCTCCTGCTTTTTCATGGACTCCAATCAATCATATGCTATTCTTCTTTGCATCTTCTAGCTGCAGCTGAATGATTACTACCTCTTGCTATTTTTAAGAAATCTTTCTTTTCATGACCTCTAGCTGCAAGGATGTCTTCTGTATCCTCACAGATTTTATTATTCTGTGGATACTTTCCATGGAATTTGAATCTGGATGTCTGCTTGAATATGTTGTATGAAATCCATTTCTTTTGTATGTTAAACATTCATAGTTGCCATCATTTTCCTAAACTCCTCTCTATTTTTTATCTGTAACTGCTGTGAAGTCATTAAGCATGTTTTTCAGTGTGGTCACCATTTCTTTAGTTATTTGTGAAAATTAATTGTGATTTGATTTTTTTTCTAGAACTTTATTCATTTGCTTTGCTGTTACAACTTTAGAGAGAATAGGTATGTGTCTTTTGGGTTTTTCCACCTCATTGTCCCCTGAGTTTGCCTTCAGTAATGGATGTCTGGGGTTTCATCTTGTTTAAATGTCTTCTTATTTTCTATTTATTTTTTTGGTTTAATTCCTGGGGAAATACTTGTAAAATGCCTATGGTGAGTAGATGTATTGTTAGTATTTAGAACACTTAAGAAATAACTATTTCTCAGAGTTGTCCTCCAGGTGTAGCTGGCTTTTAGGCTTTGAGTCTGATGCAAGATACCACCTCTTCAATCCTCATTAATCTGTTATGGGTAAGAATTTGCTATGTACTTGACACAGTCTCTGGTTCTTTGGCATTGGCCCAAAGTATTTTCTATGACCTTAGACAATTTCAGTCTTGTATACCAGGAAGAACAGTTGGTTAGAACAATTATGTCACTTTTATTAAAGTTATGCAATCATCAATTACAGTAGCATCAAATACAACCTAGAATATGACAAACTGAAGTAACCATTAATTTTCCACCTTTACCATATGAGGTTATATAACTCACGGGCTACATATAGAAATCTAAAGCAAACTAGGAAATTACATACAATAAATAATCCTTCAGTATGTCAATTTTATCCTCAGGTAGAAAATTTAAAATGGGGTAAATTAAAAATAGAGAATAGAAGAAGTGGAAGAGATTAAAGGCAAGGATGGAGGAAAAATTAGGAAAATGCAAACTTTGGGAAAGTGGTACAGAAAATAGGAGGAAAAAAGAGAAGAAAGAAATAAATCAAAGAACACAACAACAACCACAAAAACACACTCTTCAAAAACAAGATAAAACTATGAAAAGAAAAAACTCACAAAAAAGAGAGAGAAATGTCAACTTCTAGATTTGTCTCTGCTGTCATTGGTAAGAAACTTGTGGAGACTGAGTCTAGATCCATGTTGATTTATGCCTGCAAGGCAGCAGGAACTATGGTTGAGTAGTGGATAATCTCAGCAAGCTGCACCCTTGTTTCCCCTGAAGTTCAGGCTGGTTTCTGCCTTCAAGTTTGGAAGCAGTTTTGCTCAGGCCACAGTAGCCCCCACACCTGAGGATGTGGATTCAGCTGGTATTTGAGAAGGAATTTTTTTTTTTT
Organism: Octodon degus; assembly: GCF_000260255.1. NCBI lineage: Eukaryota > Metazoa > Chordata > Mammalia > Rodentia > Octodontidae > Octodon > Octodon degus. Next base: position 9,133,181 of record NW_004524627.1, on the reverse strand, counting down.
TTTTTGTGGCTGGCTTAGCCTGCCTTAAGGGCGGGCCTGATAAGGCAGGCGGAGGTGGGGTTCAAACCCTGGTATCCTGAGCCTGACTGCATTTGGATGAGCAGGTGCTTAAATGACTGAGCTAACCAGCAGGCTCCCCTCAGCTGGTATTTGATAGACAGAGCGAGCAGTTGTTCCGAGTTCTCAGCTCAGTTAATTTATCTCCAGAATGGCTCCTGTCCAATCACCCTCCCTCACTGGAAGGCAGAATCCATGCCACTCAGCAGCTAGTGATGTCCACTGCTCCATTGTACTATTGCATATCTCTGTGGCAGCTTCTCAATTTGCAAGTAGTCACAATGTGTCCAATGTGTCCACAGATTTAAACCACTCCTCCCACATGAGTCTCAACGCAGGGGGAAGGCCCTGCCTACCACATTGTTGTTGTTGTTGTTGTTGTTGTTGTTGTTGTTGTTGTTGTTGTTCTTCTTCTTCTTCTTCTTCTTCTTCTTCTTCTTCTTCTTCTTCTTCTTCT
>NW_004524627.1:9130613-9132567 GCF_000260255.1 Octodon degus | reverse complement strand
GGTCCCTGTGCTTTGCTAAGCTTGTTCTAAGTAGGTGCTTTAGACCACTGAGCCATCTCTCCAGCCCCAGTGCTTTGAATTTTTACAGAGAGATGTTTTCCATGGAACACAGTATCAAGGTTACTGCTCTAAGAATTTAAGACTAACAGTGCTGATTATAGATATAATGAAACAGGGTTGAGGGGACAGGCATTTATTTTGAGTCAAGTAGAAAATGGACTCCTTTGATTTAATCATGATTAATCAATAGATCCAAAGAAATCTAGTGTATTTTGGTCTGTTGTGTTAGGTAGTGAATTCCAAAGAATCTGGGCATTCAAGAGAGTAAGATTTGTGTTTGAACCATGCATTAGTTGAGTAAAATCATCAAAGTTGTTAGTCATTAAGCTTTTTATTTCTTTGTTGAGAAAAGTGGTTCTGGTGATAATCATTAGTTGGCAGTGATAGTCATATGATAAAAATAATTCTTCAAAGACCTAGAATAGTGCTTATATAAATATTTAGCTTCTTTCTTTTTCTCTACTTTCCCAGGAGCAAATTGGAAAAAACTGGTAAAATATAGTTTCCCATTTGTCGGATAACTCCTTTTGCTTCTACCTATTTGTTTTAACTAAGCGTTTACTGAGCATTTACCATATATGTATATATATCAGTTACTATGACTTATCTTAATGAGGACAATTAAGATAAAAAGATACAGAATTTATGTTGCCTTTGTCTAGTAGAACATTCAGTTGTATACACAAATACAGTTGTCATATAATAATAAATGGTGATTTATAGTTTTGCAGAATTTTTCATATATGTCTCATTTAACTTTTACAAGTCATTTAAAACACTTATACTTACTATACAGAAAGGAAAATAAGATGAATTTGAACAACTTGGTCAGGATCTCCTAGTTGACAACACCAACAGTTGAACCAACTCCTCTAACTTAAGTCCTGTGTCCTTCCTACTATATCACATAGAGAGTATACTTACAACATTTGAAACTTGCTAGGTATTTCTTTTCTTCTGAAATGAAAACTATGAGATTGTATATTGACATTACAGCACTATTAAGGAGTATGAGAACACTTGGCTGTTTATGGCTAATGAGTTTCACTACAGAATATCTTTTCAAATGACCTTGAAAGGTGTACTTTGGTAGATTTTGGAACCCTCTGCCTTATATTAGTAACTAATTGTGTGACTTTTAGATATGATTTCAAATAAAACAGGAAAAATAACCAGACTTCTCCTTGATAATAGAAACAGTGTGATACTATCTGGAATTATTTTAGAAAGTATGAAATGCTATCTAAATGTACTAATTTTAACTATTCTCTAATCTGGGAATAGTAATACTGTGAAAGCAATTAATAATTGGTTTTGTAATACATATCATTATTATCTCTGTTAGACAGGAAAAGTATCCATGATTAATAGTTTGTTTTCCCATGATGTTTACAAATGAGTGGCTGAAGAAGGGAACTGGGCTTTGAACTTGATGATTTTGAAGGCAGTTTGTTAATTGACTACAAATAGATGCAAGAAATCTGAGTGTTGATTGTGAGAATAATGTTTCCCAAATTGGAAGCCCACGAAACAGTAGAGCTTTATATTTACTCAGAGTCCAGAGGAATAATTTCTTCAATAAAATATATTGAAAATATCTTAGTTCCTTCTTTCTACTATGCACTATAAAAATATCAAGATTTTAGGGGCTTGATCTTTCAAAATGAGTTCCTTTTAGGATTTGATCCCCCAGCCTGCCATGCCAGCCCCACCCCCGGGGCTCAATTAAGACTCAGCCTGGTGGCACATGCCTGTAATCCCAGTATTTGGGAGGTTGTAAACAGGAGAATCACTACAAGTCTGATCTAGTAGTGAGATCCTCAACACCCTCTAGACCCTTCCCTAAAAATACAGGAAAAAAAAGAGTTGCTTTTATCTTTTTGTTTTATAAAAA
>NW_004524627.1:9106342-9118768 GCF_000260255.1 Octodon degus | reverse complement strand
TCTTCTTCTTCTTCTTCTTCTTCTTCTTCTTCTTCTTCTTCTTCTTCTTCTTCTTCTTCTTCTTCTTCTTTCTTCTTCTTTCTCCTTTCTCCTTTCTTCTTTCTTCTTGGTGGAACTGGGTATTGAATTCAGGCCCTGCACTTGTCAGGGAAGCACTTATTCTACTGAACCATCTCCCCAGCCCCAACCTTCTTCTTCATTGAAGTTTCTGTCTTTGATCTTTTCATGGGCTTCAATTCTCACTTCAGATCTCGATAGGTTTAGGGAACCTACTTCCTTCCTTCATTCCCGCCTCAGGTTGCTATATTTCAGTGTCTGGACACGACATTTCAGAGGCTTTCTCTCTGCTGCTTACCACTCTGCTATCTTCCTGGAAGAGTCTAGTTTCATTCTTAGTAACTTTTCCCCTTCATTCCTTTGTTCTTCCTTCTTTACAGGCATTGAGTTTATAATTGCCTGACATCTAAAATGAAAATATCAGGTCTTTTCATTAAGTTTGAAGCTTCTACCTGAGATGACATTTAGTTATGTCCCAGAACAAATTAAATAAGCACCTGTTACAATCTCAGTCATGATTATAATGTTTTTATCTTCTGTTCACCTTTTTTAAACTGTGATTATGGCTACAGATGCAGATGAGTGATTTGTTATTGAAGATGAATGATATTCATTCCCTCAATATCAGCAGCAACTCTCAAGCCCATTGCTCTCCTCCCTTTCTATTTTACTTTATCCCATTTCACAGTGAGTATTATCAGTTTCCTTCACACTGCAGGAGACAAATTCTACATACTATTTCAGTCTTTTTATTCTTTGGCATTTTGATGATACTGGAAGTTATTTTCATTTTCTAATGTAGATATGCTTTTCTTGTGAGGGGGAGGTACTCTCTTTGTGTCTTTCTGTAAATGTATCAGTTTTTGAGAACCTGTTGCATTATTTTGATTCTAATGATTCAAATGAAATCATTCTAATGACATCATCTTAGATGTCAGAAGGCATAGGATTAATTATTTTACTGAATATAATTAAAATATAAGGGCCAGCCAAATACCTTAGTAGATTAAAGCACCAGCAAACAGGCACAGGGGACAGGGATGAGACCCTGAACACCCTGTAGACCCTTCCCTAAAATACAAAAATAAAAAAATAAAAAAATAAAAGTAAAATGCATTCTAAATTCACTTTTATTTTAATTGGACAGTAGCTTCAACATTTTGAAATGTTTGAAAATTCATTGTAATTATTAACCATAATTTCAATATACATAGATGTTTATAATCTGTCTTTAAAATTTAGTTCCAATATACTTATAAGAATCTACTCTTAAATGTAATGCTTTGTAAACTCTAATGCCTAGTTTGTTCATAATCCAAGTAATAAAAATAGTAATAGAGTTTGACTAAGAAATTTAAAAAATCCAACAGCTTTCAAATATATCAAAACAACAAAATCTCTTGAGAAATAAACTAACCTGAGTTAAAAATAAAAACAGTTGTACACTCAGAAAAGCTAATTTTATCACAATGTTTTTCTTTTACATTTTAAATGGTATAAACTAACTTAAAAATAACTTTAAAACATCAAGTCCTCACATACAATAGAAAGAATAGTACATTAAATTAATCTGAAAGAAGGGGAATGAAGGTCCTTTTAAAATCTGCATTGCTCCAGGGGTTCCCTTCTTTATTCGGTGTTAAATCTGCAGCTAAAGTGGCATGATTAAATGGCATACAAGGCAATGCTGCTATTGTATGGCAAAATTGCTCTTGCTTATGTTCTGCTTTTAGCTTCGTGAGTTCTGAAAATGGTATCAGATGGAACTTTTATTTGAATTGACTCTTTGAAGAATTTCATTGAGCAAGAGAAGCTAATATCCCGCATTTTTCCAATGGCTTACTTAAAATTAAAGAAAAATAGTATATAACACATTCTTTAAAAATTTGTATATTATGCAGTGTTCCACTAAATAGAGAAAATCATTTCACAAACAATTGTCTAATATTAAACTTTTTAAGCTTATGTACATTATTTTTCTTAAAATATTTTTAAAAATACTTCCAAAGTAGTAATAATTATTATATATTAAAATAAAATTTGCCTTGAAGGAAATTCTAGTGATTAATTCTGGCTGCTTTCCAGCATCTTAAGGAATAAGTCAAATCCTGTTCATATTTTATCTTGTCAATTTGCTTACAGCTTTCTAACCTCTTTGGTTTCTCATTCTTTTATTCAGTTTTTACCTTCCTTCCAGCTTCTTAAAATTTGAAAACTATATATGTTTGCTTTTTATGTTTTTCATTCAAATTGTAGATGAAAACTCTGAATCTTACAGGGAAAACCTCTTCAACAGGAGACCAAATTCACTATTTTGTTGACCTTAATTTTCCCTAATGAACTCTTACTTTCCTGCAATAAGGTCCATATTTATCTGTATACTATTTTTACAGCTTATATTTGACCATTTTTGCCCAAAACTTTTGTTAAATTGTAGGTTTTTAAATTTTATGGAATTCTCTTCATCTATCAGTTTAGCAGTTTTGAAAAATAAGTCTGAATAATCAGAAGAGACCTAGTCTAGCAAAAGCAATCTTGAGCAAAAAAAGAAAAGCAGAAGGTATCATAATCCCTGACTTGAAATTATACTATAAAGGTACAGTGATAAAATCAGCATGATATTGGCCAGAAATAGACCTGAGGATCAACTAAACAGAATAAAATTTGTAGACACAACTACAAATACACTCAACCACCTTACCTTTGAGAAAGCTTCCAAACATGTTCACTGGAAGAAAGATAGCCTCTTTATTAAATGGTGCTGGAAAAACTGGCTTGCCACATGCCAAAGGCTAAAACTAAACCCATGTCTATCATTATGCACAAACCTACAGTCACAATGGATCAAATATTTAAATATTAAAATTACAACATTAATTCTTCTGGAAGAGAAAGTAGGTAGATATCTTAAAGACATAGGGGTAGGTAGAGAGTTTATGAACCAAAACCAAATTGCATGGGAAATACTTCAAAGAATCAACAACTGAGATCTCATCTTTTAGAAAAGTTTCTGCATGTCAAAAAGAATCACTAACAGAATGAAAATAAAAACCATGAATTGGAAAAGAAATATAGCTGACTGTCCCAGAACACGAAGGATTTCTATCTAGAATATATAAAGAATTAAAAAAATTAAGCCTCCAAAATTCAAAGACCCAATCCAAAAATGGGCATCTGAGATGAATACACACTTCACAAATGAAGAGATACAACTGGAAAACAGATACATGAAAAAATGTTCAACGTCACTGGTCATTCAAGAAATGCAAAGTAAAACAACACTGAGATTTGATCTCACCCAAGCAAGAATGGCTAGCATCAAGAAGTCAACCAATAACAAATTCAGGAGAGGCTATGGGGAAAAAGGAACACTTTCTACTGTTGATGGGAGTGCAGGCTGGTACAACCACTGTGGAGATTCCACAAAAAGCTAGGATTGGAGGTCCCATTCAATCCAGCTATTTTGGGCATTTTTCCAGAAGAAATGAAAACATTACACCAATCTCTTCTCAGCCTTTTGGCTAAGATCAAGTGGGAAAACCTCACACCATAGTGACATATGTTCACCCATGTTTATAGCAGCACAATTTGTCATAGCTAAATCTTGGGAACAATGCAAATGCCTATCAACTGAGGAATGGATATAAAGAGGTGTGGTATTTTTATCAATGGAAGATTACTCAGGCAGGAAACATGATAAAATCAAGGCTTTTATAGGTAAATAGATGTAACTAGAGACTATATTGATAAGTGAAATAAATCAGACACACATGTACCTATATCATATTGTCTTGCTAGTGTGATAACCTAAAAGAGTACATAAAATCTGAAAGGTACAATAGATATTGTAAAAGAAAAAGAATCTGTTCAATGGGAAGTAAAAACTGGGATGAAGAAAAGGACAAAAGAAAGAAGGGAAAAAGATATGCTTATGTATATATGCAGAACAGTTTGGATAACTGTACTACTGATGTTGACAGGTCAATTTTGTTTTTCTTTGTGCAGGGTCCCACTACACCCCTCATCCTCATAGTGATCTTCCTGATTTGTGCCTCCCTGGTACTGGGATTACAGGCATGCACCACCACTCCTGAATTTCATCGCCAGCTCAGTGCATCCAGGGGCAGGGCTGGTATAGCACATGGTGCCAGGAATTGAACCCTGGCTCTGGTGCTTACCTAAGCAAGTGCTTAGTCCACTGAACTATGAAACTGGCCCTTCTGCTGGCCTATTGAAGGGAGTAGTTAATGCTTAATTTTTTTAAAAGTTGTTTATTTGTACTCTTAAAAATTTCTTATAATGTTTTTTCTTTTCTTTTTTTATAATTTAATTTATTTTGAAGAGTAAAAACAAAAGCATGAAAAACAAAAACAAAGACAGAAACAGGGTAGCATATAACAGTACATGTTGCAGGGTTTTTTTTGTTTTTTGGTTTTTTTGTATTCTAGGAAGGGTCTACAGGGTCTAAGGTCTCATTACTAGATCAGACTCGTAGTGATCTGCATGTTTACATCCTCCCAAGAGCTGGGATTATAGGTGCACGCCACCACATCCAGTCTCAATTGTTGTTTCAGCACACCCTGGGGGCCATGTTACAGATTTGCAATAAAAGAATAACTAATCAACAACGATTGATATATTATCTATTTTTATCATCAAATTTGTTGCTCAAATTGACAGACATAATTATGCAAGATTGGACATATGATTGAATATTACTGCATGTTCTCAAAAATCTTAAATTTCTGTTCTTTTTAAAAATTTTATTTATTTATCATTCATTTTTTTCACAACTAAATGGTCCTTTATACTTTTGCAGAGTTAGTAACACATGACACAAGGTTGCCCATGACTAATAGCTGACTTTTATCAGATAGGATGTTTATCTCAGGACTGAGGTAGCTTGTTTGAATTATCCAACAGGAAAGTGTAACCACGAGGTATAAAAAGCCATGCCATATTAATAACTTTTTTTCTAACCAATTTTGCAGGTTTATGTCTGGTAACCTAAACAGCTAATTTGAAGATAACATTATGTAATATAACACCCATTGTCTAATTCTTATTAATTTGTTTAATGCAATTTTATATCATTTGTAGTGTTTTTTTTAAACCACTTTGTATCTTTTAAAAAATAAAATCTTTTTAAAAACAAAAAAGAAAAAAAAAGCGAACTCTAGAAGAGCTTGTGAACACATGGATTCGTTTTATGTCACCTCTTTCTAGCTCATCACAGACCAAGTACATCTTTTGGTGAGTCAGAAGTTATGATGGTGTAGTCCAAGGACAGATTCCATGATCAAGTCAAGTGTTACATTAGTAGTGTTAGATACAGGGTAGGGTTGTTAACTTACAGGTCGTAGCTAGCAATGTTGTCATCCTAGATTTATGACCATAGCAGGTCTTCCTGAAATTCTAAAGTCTCCAGGTCCACAGCTGTAGACTCTACTTTTCTTCTGTGATTTGTACATGCCACCCAACCTCAAAACCATAAATAATAGGCAAATTTTACAATTATAAGGTTAAGAGGAAAGGATTGTTTCCTTTCATAGTCCTTACCTTTTTGTACTTTCAAATATGATAGTATGGACAGTGGTTAGAATCCTTGGCCCCGGGTCAGATTGACTGCATTCTTGTCTGATGTCTGCAATTACTGAGTTGCCTTCATCAATTTTGTTCTCTCAAAGTGCCATTTTTCTCAACTACTCAACGGGAATATTAGGTATTGTCACAGGGAGAATTCAGTAATTAATTGAGGAATCATATATTAAAAAGTTAGAGTTATGGGAATATACTAAGCTCTAAATAAGTACTTTTCTTAACTATTTTGTAAATATTGTTACTTGAATAGGGTGTAGGCCTTATTCTCAGATGGGAAAGTTTTGGTTACTTGAGAGCCATAGCTGTGTGCTGGCTGATTAAGGTTGCCCTACAAACATTTTGAAAAAATATTTCTAGTTATGGGTAGCTGAATTCTTCCTTAAATTAAAGAACTGGTGACAAATGCTGAGTTATAAGACCTTGTTCTAGTAGGTATTGTTTAATGGTACCAGTAATGGCTTGTTTTTGCTAAGCCCTCTCCATCTAGCAAGCAGAAAGCACTCTACAGATATTATCACATAATGGTTTTGACTAGTTGCTAGGCTACCAGTGCTATGTTGTTTCTTTTTCTCCCCCGGGAGTCTAAGTAACTTATGTTCACATAGAATAGCAGCAGTAGAACAAGGAGAAACCCATTATACAGTCTCTGAAATCCCCCCTGCAGATTTTGGCCCCAGAGCAATTAATTTTAGAAGAGCCTGAATTACAAATACTCTCTATATATTTAGCGTAATGTAATTGCAGTTGCAATGTAAAACCTGGCAATATGATATCATAAGTCAAATTTGGTTCAACTTGATTCAGTAAGTCTAACAATCACTGGGATGGCAAAATCCAAAGCACAACCAAGTCCTTGAAAGGAAGGAGGCGGGAGAGAGTTCACAGTTCCAGCCTATTTGGTTGTCAATGCAGTGTGACGGATACTATGTATCAAGCACTATCCTGCATATGATTAGAAACAAAAATGGTTTTTAGGGACATAATAAAATGAAATATGAAAATAGGGAATGCAAAGGAAATAGAGACAAAGATATATATCGATTCACACAAGTATAACTTTTTAATTAACAAAACATACCAGATCATAAATTAAAACATTATTTTTATAGAGACCTGGAAAACCTTTGTGAAGATTATTTAAATAAGGTCTTGAAAATGTGCAACTTGGAAATTACAGCGCATGGTTGGCAAAAGGAAAGAAAACAGTATAGAGCAGGTGGAAGTGGCTTTGCAAAATTGGTTGATGTAGACCAAAGGAGAATGATACCTTAATCTGTATGTTCTCTCCAGTTAGTAGGGAGCTCAGCTGTACTTTTTCACAAGTCTAAAACCAGATTTCTTTATTCTACATGGAAGGAGGAAAAAGAAAAATGGAAAAGAAGAGGGAGAAAGAAGAAATTGCATTTTCATTTAAATTTCTTTCAGAGAAGGATGTATAAATCCTGTGATTAAAGGATTTCAGGAATATGTAAAATATTTTTGAAATACCTGCATGTCAGCTCATTTCAGAAGCTGTCTGTGATATTTCTCTATTTTATTGTTTAATTAATAATATAGTAGTGGTGAGCTTCACGTTCTCCATCTCATTGATGAGATGCTGTAATTCTGCTGAATTCTAATTGCAACCCACTGGCACACCCATGGCAGGAGGTAGGGATAATCACTAATCAAAGGTACTCATTCTATTTTCCTAATACTGAGGTGGTGGGGAGTAATGACAAACTCACTGGATAGTTCTGGGCTTTAAAGAGATTTACAAAAAGTTTTCAAACTGAGTTTTCATATTTGGAAAACTTTAGGCCTGCCTCACTTAGTTTGCATTTTATTTTCCCAAATAAGGCTGGATTCTTCTGGATTAGTGCTGCTGGTGTGCTGCGCATCCACAGCAGCAGAGGGCTGAGCTCTCAGCCAGCTTCAAATGCCAGCTTGTCAGCATAGCCTTTTCAAAAAATGGTTCATGTACAAAAAAGACCCACAAGTTAAATCTCACACCATGTACAAAAATTTACTCTTCAAATTTTAAGTATAAAATGGAAAACTTTCGGCTGACTACATAGGATAAAAATCTTTGTTCTTGGGTTAGGCAACAATTTCCCAGATAAGATACGAAAACGTATTCAATTTATAGAAAAAATATGCATTGGTCTTCATTGAAAGTAAGAACAGATACAAATGTTAGAACGAAGGCTGTTGTCATGGAAACCAAGTTCTTTTCTTCCAAGCTTAGAGAAGCCATCTGAAGGACAAAAAGAGGCAAAGCAGCTGGCCTTTAATTGACTGCAAAAAGGACTGAAGCAGAAGCGACTAAAACTGTGGACTGATATTAAGAAGGCCTGTGTAAGGGGCATGTGAGAACTTTCTTGACGGATACAAAAATTTGTGGTGATGTTTGTACAGTTGTAGCTTGTCAAAAATCATAAACCCACACTAAAAAGTGAATTTTATAGTACCTGCATTACACTTCAATGAATATGTTTTTAAAAAGCAATGTTTTAATATGATTTTATAAGTAATATGTCTTAATATGATTTTAACAAGTCAAATATTCAAGGAAGACTTTAACCTTTGACTCTTGAGCCACAGTTTGTGTTCTCCTTTGTCTTTTCTTCCAATAATTACTTCTGTGTTTGGTTTCCCTAAGTTTAAAAGATACTCTTTATTAGATTTTCAAAGTGAATAAATGTATCCCTTCCACTGTGGATCACAGGCTGGATCTGGGTGTCAAATTTGCTTCTTCCTTCTTTACCACATTCTAATAAACTTGTATAATTACATTGTATAGTTTGCATCAAAGAAAATTTTACATCAATAGCATAGGACGAAGAATAAGCTCAAGTAGTGGGAATTGGGAAACCTGAAGATGATGAACTGCATTACTCAGTCTTTTGGGAATACTAGGAACACGTGCCAATGACCTGATGTTATTCTAGATTTTGTCATGAAAAACAGCACAAGACTAAGTCAGGAAGGGAAGAGACACCATCAGTTCAGTTATGCAATGCCGTTTTATCACTCTATTAGGAACAATACTGGTAATAATAAAGAAAGGTAACTTTTCAGGTTTCATTGTGTAGAAAAATAGGCAGTTTTGTGTAGGCTTGTTCTCTGTAGTCACACATCAGGAGCTAATATTTTAATGACTCCTTTTGATCATAATTAGCCACCTCAGCCTCTTACTTGTCATCTGAAAATTACAGTCACTCTCTGAAGCTTGCCAGACACTGTTTTCTTTCTTTTTGCCACTAAGTAAGCTATTAATACTCTGCACTGGGTAAAAAGTTTGTTCTGAGCTGGCTAATACCTTACCTTGCACAGAATTTCCCTAAGTCTCATCAGAGGTACCTTGATTGCAAGAGCTGACTAAAATCAAGTCATTAAAGAAATCATCAGTTTTTCATTTTAGTACATGCTTGCATAGCCTGTGACTTCAACCAGAGTAATCTGTCTAGTATTTTGAGTGCAATTTTTAAGACAGTCTAGAAAACAGATTCATTCTCCAACAGTTTAAGTTTCTTTTTTTTTTTTTTTTTTCCAAAACTATTGAAATCAAAGGGGAAGAGATATTTTTGAGCTGACTCTGGTTAACCCCAACCTTGGGCTTCAATGACAGACTTTGCAATGCAGATTTAGACATTTGCCCATGATTTGAATGTTAGAACATTGGGAGCATTCTGTGAACTTGTGGAAATGCCAGGCAGCAATGAGGTTGTGCTCTTTCCCAGGGGACCCATGAACGCTGGCCTCAGGGCTGCTGTGCTGAGAGCACTGGTGCTTTCCTCTTCAGTGCCCAGAGGGGCCAAATGGAGGACAGGAAAGGGGGTACAGTTGCTATAAGCCAAGCTTAAACTTGGATCAGAGGAAATTAAAGTTTGAGGTTTTTATGAAAACTGTTCTCCTTTTCCCTGGGGTCTCCATCTTCCCTGTGACAGTTTAGGGGAGCAGCAGGCTAGACATACACAGTGTGGCAAATGAGCTCCAATACTATTCCTAACTTATTCTATGACCTGCGCAAGTCATTGGCCAATCCAAGTTTCAATCTCATTACTTCCCAAATGGTATTATTTAAATTACCATTATTTATAATTTAGTTATTAAATTACCATTATTATTATTTAGTTCCTTTGGGTTTTAAACCACACTTTGTTGAAGCAGGGAAGATAGTCATCCTATGTTAATTTACTAAAGATTAATATTACATGTATATTAATAGAAGAGTTATAGTTCTAATTTAAAAGAACTTCTTCATTTCTGAATCTATTATATGCATATTCTTCACTTTCACTGTTATTCTTCACACTGGTGTTTTCAAGCATGTTCACATCCATGTTGCCTTTTGGGACCACCTACCTAACTTAAACACGATGAAGAGGCAATGGCTTCTGAAGAAACAGTTTAGACTAAAGACTAGAAAAAGATGGTGGGCAAAGCAAATGTCTCACTTCTCACTGGCCAGGATCTTTGACATATTGACATGCATGGTATAGCATGAAGCTTAGCTTATATAATTACCCTGGACTGTGTGCCAGTTCTGATTACCTCAGCATTTTACATGTTTTCAAAAATACTTTATGAAACAATCAGATTATTATTATTTTCTACATCTTTCAAATGAGGACTAGACAGCATTGAGTCAAAATACAAAAGTTTACATCCCAATGGACATAGTGATCATCTTGATCAATCTGCTCATTATTCAGAAAATTAATTGAAATTTGTCCAAGATTACTCAACTACTCAGGGCACAATATCTCTAACTCCAAGGGGGGAAGACCTTCTGATCTGCGGTGCTATGGCACTACATTGCCCTGGGTCTCTTTTGCCTTTGAGAGATCCAATTGGACATGGGAGACTTGGTAATTCCAAGTTACTGCTTAAAAGCATCACCAGGGCAATGGAAGTTTCTGAAGGAAGACACAAACATGAAAAATTGTTCAAGTTCTTTTCATTGAGACAAATGGAATTCTCATCTGGTCAAAAGAGTTGGGTTTTCTGGTAGACATTTCCCAATTGTGTTTCCTAAGAACCTCTAATATTGACACATGCTTTCTTTTTAGAGTCTTTATTCATTAAAGAGACCTGTGTTGACCAAATTCTTCACACTAGAAATTTTCTTCAACATAAGTTTGGTTTTGGTTTATATTGTGAGTCTCATGAAAAAATTTATGTTCCACCTTTTAAAAGCAATTATAATCATACCTAGGACTGGAGTGAATAAGGGAAGAATAAGTTCCCATTGTTCTTTCTCAATGCTCTTCACTGAGAGTTCTCTGTCCACTGTGAATTTTTTATCAGTTGAAGGTGTTGTGGGAGAGGTTCTATGCTAATGATGGATAGTTGCTCTTAAATCTTTGGGAGAAATTGCCAAATTGTCTTGTCTGTGACTGAGGTTAATCTGCAGTTCATCATACATAACTAAAGGTAACAAGAACCTTTAGAGTTTCATTATTCTCATCAGCGTTACCTTGGTCTTCTGGTAAGCAAAGTTTAGGTGATCTAGTATTATAACAGGAAATGCCACCCCCTATATAATATGATGTCCATGTCCCATCAGTCTAAATTTCCAGTTTACTTCTTTCTTTCTTTCTTTCTTTCTTTCTTTCTTTCTTTCTTTCTTTCTTTCTTTCTTTCTTTCTTTCTTTCTTTCTTTTGGTGGATTCGGGATTGAACTCAGGCCCTTGCACTTGGTAGGGAAGCGCTTATTCCACCGAGCCATCTCCCCGGCCCCTCCAGTTTACTTCAGTTCCTGTTATTGAATTAAATCTCTGCTTCCCAGAAAGGCTGAACGTCTGCTTCTATAATAACCAGTCCCCTCAGTTCTTGGTCAAGGCTATGCTGTTACAGCATGACCTGCACTCTTAACCCTTTCCTGATGTGCAAAGGTGAGCCTGAATTGAACCCTATGGTCACAGTGTGTTGACTGAGGATAGATACATGGCTGTGTGACCAGGTAAATACACCCATCAAAAAACTTCCTCTAGTAACTCCATACAATATTATACATTTTTAAGAATTGAGTTCCTTGGGAAAACATTGAAGCAGCAATATTCGCATCTCCTGGGAGATTCTACATAGCTAATGATCTATAATTTGTGAGTAAAATCATGCTTAATGGTTAATGCTGCCAAAAGCAAATGACGCCAGGTTATAGAGGCAGGGTGGGAATTCTTTTAGACATTATAAATATTGAAAACAAGTAGACTTTGATGAAGAATATGTTAAGGAGTAATGTGGTCTTATTAATCTATAAACACTAACACACTTAGGTAGTCATTATTTGGTGCTAATAAACTGCATAATCATGGTTAAATCTCAGACCAAAGCTTTCTACATGCTGTGGATTTGATGATTATCCCTCCTAAATTTATGTGTTAAAATCCTGACACATCAAATATGTGTCTGTCCTGTCAAAAGTCAGTGAACATTTCATGACAACGCTAAGTGATTTATGAACCTTCTGGCCTAAAAGTTTTCTGCTGATATTGTGCCGTGGTTGCTAGTAAAAATTTGTATTTAGCAGATTATGCAAGTCTCCTGTGTCTTCATCTCTGTTCTGTCTTATACATCACTGGCAGTGAGCTTTGTTGAAACAAATCAGCTTTTTGATCATTTCAATCCTTTGTACATATTGAGCTTCTAAACAGTGTTGATTGGAGTCTAATTTCTCTTTCTTTCTTTCTCTTTCTTTCTTTCTTTCTTTCTTTCTTTCTTTCTTTCTTTCTTTCTTTCTTTCTTTCTTTCCTTCTTTCTTTTCCTTCCTTCCTTCCTTCC
>NW_004524627.1:9099078-9106242 GCF_000260255.1 Octodon degus | reverse complement strand
CTTCCTTCCTTCCTTCCTTCCTTCCTTTCTTCCTTCCTTCCTTCATCAGTCCTTCCTTCCTTCTTTTCTTCTTTTTTTTGTATTTTAGTACAGGGTCTACATGGTCTCACTATGTAGATCAGACTTGTAGTGATCCACCTGTGTTCAGCCTCCCAAGAGCACCACACCCAGCCTCAATTGCTGTCTCAGCATGCCCTGTGGGCGGGGCTGGCATAACAGGCTGGGGATCGAACCCTGGCTGCTGCGTGTGCCCAAGCAGGTGCTTTAATTTGCTGAGCTATTTGGCCAGCCCTGATTTGAGTCTAATTTCAAACAAAAACACTTACTTAATAAGAAAATATATACTCTACTAAAGATAACTCTAAGACATAAGTTTCTCTGTTATGAAAGGAGATAGGACGTGTTCATGCACAGAATGGATATATTCTATGCACATAAGGGCTCTTAAAAAGTAGTGCTCTTGGACTTCTATAAGCAGAACCTAAATAAGTGAATGGAATTTAGATTCTGGGCCAAGTACTGTTTCACTCTACTTTACGGAGAAGAATTTCTTGCTGTGTGCTTATAATAAGGAGCATCTTGAAGAGCTGAAGACATGAATCCCATTGAGATCTGATCTGGCCAATCCACATGGTGAGGCACTGGGACCCACTCAGCACACAAAACAGCACACATATACATATCCTGGTGGGCAGATGGACTGTTTTTTAAATTTATAAAATTATTTTTTAAAATTTATACTTTAAACCATTTGTTTATTATTTATTTATTTATTTATTTATTTATTTGATACAGGACTTTGCTATGCAGCTCAGACACAGTGATCCTCCTGTCTCAGCCTCCCCAGCACTGGAATTACAGGCATGGGCTACCACGCCGAATTTTGGTGGCCGGCTCAGTGCCCAGGGCCCGCACTTGTGGTACCAGGGATCGGACCTGGGTGCTTGCACTTGCCAGGCAGGTGCTTAAAGAACTGGGCTATCGCCCCAGCTCAAATGGATTGTTTTAATCTGACATTGAGATAGTCATCAAGGTGGTGAGGAAGAGTTTGTTTTTATCTTTAAGGAAAAAATTATTCAAAAGAAAGGGGAACTGTGGAGGCAGGAGGGGAAAAAAGGAAAGGAAAAGGAAAATATGAGAAAAAATTATAAAATGGAAAGAAAACTGTGTAAATAAGGAAGGGAAGAGGGATTAAAGAGAAGAGAGGAAAGTTACAAAAAAAGAGGAATTCATATCATATAGAGGTACAAATTCCCTATGAAGAATGTGATCAGAATGTCTATCCAAACTTAATAAAAACTAAAAAATAAAATATGTTTACACTTATAACATCTATCTGTGCAAGATTACATATTTCTCATTGTTGTGACCAATAGTGTACAAGAATGTTTTGGGTATGGACTGGGCTGTCAAACAAACTCTTCATAACAAAGTATTATTTCAGGGAAATTCAAATGAAACAGGTGAAGAGGAATGGTAGTACTTATTTTAGGCCTGTGATTAAGATACAATGTGTTGCGATGCATGCAGCCTGTATAATAGGAAATAGATAAAGAGAAGGTGATAATTTGAGAATGTTTATTCTTTGAAATGTGTTAAAGTTTTTTCAGCAGATTACATTTCAATGGTATCTCTTGGAAAGATACAAAGTTAATTTTATTCTCTGTACATATCAACTGATGAGTGGGGCATAGTAGGTTGGGATTAAAGAGTTGCTTTATGTGACTCACAAATGCCTGGTCATAAAGAACATATTTTGACTTGGGAATGATTTTTGTCAGCCTCTCTGTTGAATGAATGTCTTTTTTATTTCTCAATCCAAGGAACTTTGGCTTCCTTATCATTAAATTTCTTGTCAAAAAGTACAGAGAAGCATATAGAAGCCACATAGGAGCAGAAAAACAGGACACTGTGTCCTTTGAAGTCTTTCTCGGCTCCCTTCTGAGTCATTATCAGAACATACTCTTAGTCCTTGAAGCCCCTGACATTGCTCAGCAATTTTTCCATCTGGTAAAGAGCAGTGGACTCTAATTGGTGGCATCCACTCCTTTATAAGTGACTCAGCCTCAGACTATATAACTCATCATGGGAGGAACATGTGAGTCACTGAAGGTCATTTCAACCCAGAGAACGTTATTGCACTTAAGTGTTTGTGCCAGGCATGGTTGCTATGGGATTCTCTGCAAAACCAGCCTCTCTACTCCAAGGAACATGATGTTTCAATGGCCACATAGTCTATATGTTCTAGACTGAAGAAAGGAAGTTTGAATCAGTAAATTTAACACTATAGCATGCAAAGGCAGTAGATAAGGTGAGGTCAACAGTCTCAGCAAAGCATTCAATATCTGTGGAGATGGCACAGATGGCACATTTCTTCCATTTTCATCTCTAACCCAAGTATGTGACCCATGGAATGTTTCTTAGCTACTGTGAATTATTTTTCTCATTCAAGAAAGACATTTAATAAAATACATTTAGGTAGTTAAGAGCTGATGGAAATACTAGAGAAATAGACTCTAAGCTCAGCATTCACAAATGGTAATGAGTACTCTGATGCATGAGTAACCTCATGTGAACCTTGTGGAGTTCGTCACTATTGCCTCTACCTGTCTGTGACAACACAGCTTCCAGGAACTTGACCTTTATGCAGCTGTGGTTACCATTTTCATAGCTGGATTCTTTTACTGCCACTCATGCCAGCAATACAAATGCCCTGGAAAGCCTTCACCCTCACATTTCTCACTTCCAAGTTGAAGGCTCATCACGGAGGTGCATATGGTTGGAAGGCAGAAGAGATAAGATGGGAAATTACGAAAATGCAATGAGGGTGTTCATCACATAGTGGGCAGCCACACATCAGATGTCCACAGGTGACTTACAACGCTGATGAGAATGTCAAACGAGGCCACATTGCAAAGCATGCTCCACAGTGCATGGCTCACGGGCCAGGTCCTCACATATCAGTTTCTTATTTTACCTGATCTTTTATAAGAACTTTAAAAATTTCATTGTGAAAAGGCTCAAGAATTTTACAAAGGATTTTCCCAGTGTTTTGTTACTAATAAAGTGCCCCTCAATTTTTATCTTAAATTGAAAGCAAAGAACCAGTTTCATTTCTCTAAGCTATTTGAGGATACTTATTCTTGCTAAGTTGCTCATTAGCACAAAGCACTGGGATGGATGGGGCAGTGGACTGTATTCTCTTTCCTGACCATTGAAAGATGATCTTCCTTCCTCCTCCTAAGAAGGAGGAGGATGTTTCTTTGTCCTCCGTTTACCAAAGCTTCTGAGAGTGAATCACAAGGTTGGAGTAGGTGCTCTCATGAAGACTCCAAGCCATGTCTTTCCACAAAGTGCTGCTGACCGTCATCTCATTACTGATCCTTGTAAAAGCTGGTCTAGTTCCTCTTCACCCTTAGGTGTGTCCCACAGGACTATCATTTGCTAGCACCTGAAAGTAGGCATTGAGGGAAATGAGAGAAAAGATTATGCCCCCCTTTTTTCTCTCAGGAACAAATCTTAGTAGGGACACTAGCAAGACCAGCTGGTGTTGGGTGTAGGACATAGGTGGGATATTTACAAAGTATCAGGTAAACCAATTCTATCCTCAAATCAAGTTCACAGACAAGAGACAGTTCCAAGGGTCAGATCAATGCAAAAGAAGAGTCTCAATTAAGCCATGTGGGGAAAGCAAGACACTCCTGGGTAAGTGCTCCAAGAAAAACTGGTGAAGACCATAATGTATTCTATCATGTGCTGGTAAGTAAGTGGGGAATCACATAGAAATATCAATTTGCTATTTAAATGGTGTTCTTCAGTTCATAAAATATTTTCACATATTTTGTGCATTAGCTTGTTTTCTTAATAAGTCTATAAAGTGAGAAAATTGTTGGTATTTTTCTAATCTTACAGATGTCAAGAAAGTGATAAATAGAAGTGTCATTGACTAAGTTATAGATTGTGGTGAATTAACTAATGGTCAACTTTAACACTCAGATAAACTGAATCAGCGTAGTGCTGGGTGTGGAAAGTCCACCTTATGATTGTTGCCAAAAGCATAAAAAGAGAGCTGGAGGGGAAGATGGTATGCTGTTGATTTGCTGGAGAAGGTTTTTTGCTGCCCTGTTATGAACTCAGTTGTTCTCATCAGTGAAAGAGCTTGGGTCCTCACTGTTGCTGAGGATGGCTTCAGTATTTTTAAGGGAGCTCTGGTCCTTACTATGGGTGTTGCTTCCTGGCTCTAGTGCAGATCCCTAAACCTGCTGGAACAGATCCTTTATCCCACTGATGAAGACATTTTAACTTCCATCACTGACTTTCGGGCTTTTTCAGAGTGGATCCTTGATATACCCTTGCAGAAGGCATTGCCTCAGGCTTAGACCTCTAGCTGGAGTCATGGAGGACACTGCCATGGGCTCTAGGCCTTCAGCTGGACTCATGCAGGACATTGCCATGGATCCAGGCCCTCAGCTGGATTCTTTGTGTTTCTAGTATGTGGACAGATCTCTTACACTCTTTAGCATTTGACTCATTGG
The DNA here is from genome assembly GCF_000260255.1 of Octodon degus. Classification (NCBI taxonomy): domain Eukaryota; kingdom Metazoa; phylum Chordata; class Mammalia; order Rodentia; family Octodontidae; genus Octodon; species Octodon degus. The sequence continues at coordinate 9,101,707 of NW_004524627.1, read as the reverse complement.
GTAAATATTATAAAAATAATCCTATAAACTATATGTCATCTATTAAATCTTTTCCCTTATAAACAATGAGTATAAAATGGGGCTAGTATGTAGATTCAGAGCTCGACTCAAATTGTCTTTCCTTGATTAGAATCCTAGACTGTGACCAGCAAATTCTATAAAATATTTTAAGAAACATTATGAGCAGAAATATGAGGACAAATAAATTTTCAGTTTTACTCATTTGCTATGTACGTTAACATGGGGAAGTTTAAAATTTGATGTCTTGGTTATTTTCTAAATTTCTCATTGAAAACTCAAGACTTACATGACTTACGACCTGTAGTCTGAAGGAGTATGGGATGTCCCACCTTGGACTTTGTTTGCTGTTGTCATTTCCTCTCCATCTTCAGGTGTTCGCTAATTGTGACAAAGTTGACTTCTTCAAATTCTCAGAAGTTTGTCGATCCTTGGCAACCCAAAAATTGAGCCTGAAGCAAAACATGATGAACCTTCAGAAAGTAGTTTCAGTTGGCTTAAGGTCATGTATAGGTAGGGAAAATTAACTTATAGAGGTCTGTGTCCCTTGGTGCTTGAGGCCTACTGCTACTCCATGAAAGTACTTCTTGTGCCTTACAAAAGACATAGCTCCCACGCAGGAGCAAAATTCTGAACAAGAATTCTGCATTCCTCTCACAGAGTGTCCCCTCTTTCTCTGCATTCAGCAACTTGGTGTTCCTCAGCTGCATGCAGCTTCCAACATTTGCATATAATTACTCTTTAGAACATTAGCTATTGCTCCTTTGGCATTAGTGACCAATCCTTACAGAGCATGAGAAATATTAACAATATAAACAATGTATCCAATCTAGCCCTAAATTAATTCTGCCTCAGAATTTTAGTCACATTCCCCCAAGACCTTTTCTGTTTTAATGACCCATTGTTATTGTCCTGCAATCTGTGTACTTCTATAGATGAACTGCTCATGATCTAGGATAAGTATCACATTCTGGATACTTTCATACAAATACCATTGCTGAGACTTCCCCGCAAACTGACAAATCAGAATATCTAGGATTAAATTGGAGCAGGTGTGTTTTAGAGCAAAACTTGGAGTAAGAATCTTTCCCTTAAACTTTCTATATTTTTTAAACCTAAATACAGAACATGTAAAACTCATGTACAATCAATGTGCATTTTTAAAGTGTCCTTTTAAATTTACTTTTTCCATCACTGAAAGATTTTTCCATTTCCACTGGCTCTTCTCTTTATGTCTAGGCAATCTGTGGTTATTTTAAATAACAAATACATCCTCAGTCCATAAATAGAAAAAATGTCCAACATAACTTTACATTGGGTTTCCTTCTTTCTCCAATTTTGAGATTCTTCTAGTTGTAAAGCTCTTGTTAGGGAAGGGAGGGATCACTTTCTTACTGTCTCTCCTCAATCTGCTTAACCACTGTACTTGATTTTGTTCAAGACTTCTCTAACATTTACTTCTCTAAAAAAGAAATGAAGGAATTAGATGATTCTTACTGAGTAGGGTGGTTTTGGACCTTCTGGTTACTGGAAACCAATAGCCCAAGATCAGAGCATCTGGTCTTGAACAATCTTAAGTAACTAGAGTTCTGTCAAGCTGAAGCCATTTAATTTTTAGAGTTTTTTTCCCCTCAATATGAAACAATTGAATGCACGTATAACTTTCTTCAATGTATTTTGGCTCTCCTGAAACATTTACATGCATAAGAGCCCTAAGAATAGGCAGCAGTTTTCAACACACACAATCTAAATCCATAATCAAGATACCCTTATCTTCCTTAGACTCTCCCCAAGCACTAGAGAAGTCTGACTTAAACCTCACCACTTGTGTCACATAATTAAGAAAAAAACCTGACCATCTCAGACTAGTGTATGAACACTGGGTGGTTAATGGTGACTTTTATGTTTTTCCTCACAGATTGTTTATTGTTCCAAATTTTTAAAATAAACTTTCAAAAAAGTTCATTTGAATTACTTTTCTAGATTAAATAGATACTCAGCCTTAAATGTAACTTCAATTTTTGTTGTGGATACACAAAATAGTTTGCAGTTTCAAATTGGTAGATTTTGTTTGCTTGTTTGTTTGTTCAGTCCTCCTAGAGGGAATGGTAATTCTTTACTGGGAAGCAGATGAGGTTTGATGCTTTCCCTCCTAATTTTCAGTTACATTTCGGCCTTCTAACATTTTTTCTGAACATGGAGCAGCAAGTCCTCTCTGAGATAAAGGTAAAGGCTCTGACACTTCACACTTACCTTTACCAACAAAACCAAGTATGTGTTTTATACAGCAGAGCTATAAGATGACTTTTAAAAAGTCATTATAATAAACCCTAAAGGAAGTACTTGGACATCTTAGGGAATTTTTATGAAGAAGCATTATGAATACAAAAATCTGCATACAACTTATGTTATTATATTGAAAATAAAGCAATATGTCTAAAAGCAAAATTCAGCAAGTTATTTTACATTCTAAAAACTGAATAATTTCAGTATTGTCAAGAAATGTGAGAAATCATCATGTTTTTCATGATGTTAAATTTAGACAAAGGTCATCCTGTTTTTGAAGATAGTCTCCACTTGAAATTATCATTCAGGGCCAAATAGCTCAGTG
>NW_004524627.1:9082603-9090251 GCF_000260255.1 Octodon degus | reverse complement strand
AGAAGATGAAGATAGACATAGAGAGAATTTTACTTTTGTTTAACAGCTTAGTGCTAATGTCAACATCAGGCATGTGACCAAGTCACATGGAGGCTAAAATTGCAGCATGTTAGAGAATCTTCCATGAAGGAGAAATGAAAAAAAAAAGGCAAGAGGAACCTTGACTCAGGTGGAGAAGTTTCTCCAAATGTACTGATAAGTATACAAAGACTGAATTAATCCAAATTTTGTGCAAGTTAACTATGTTTTACTATAGGTATGCCTGGAACCTCACTTCTGATGTTCAGCAAGTACAATGGGGACAGATAGTTGGTAAAGGCTTATACCATGCTTATAAGAGTCCTATATTCCCCCTGAATGTACTTTTTGATACCTTCCTTGCATTGTTTACTGAAAATGTATACGATCATGTTGTCATTTGTCTTAGTATACCAGGTTATACAGCTAGATTTTAGCCACATGGTTTGTGAGGATTCTCTAAAGCCAGGATATGCTTACAAAGGTCATGGTGGTTAATATAAAAATAAAGTATCCCCCATGATGCTGGACTTTGGTGGATGGCCATTTTCACTAAATTCCTTTTTCCTACCTATGGGCAAGGGATATCTTTCCATCTGCTGATCTCTTCTCAAAGTACTGTAATTTTCAATGTATGGATCTTGTGCTTTTTTTTTTTTTTTTTACTAAATTGATTCCTAAGTATTTCATTTATTATGGAGGGGATGGTTTCATGAAGAGTGTAGTTTTCCTCTTTCTTTGAGTTTGTTGTTTGTATACAGGAATGCTATTGATTTTTGAATATTCACTTTGTATATAGCTACACTATTGAATTTGGTTATTTAATCTATAGCATTTTAGTGGAGTTTTGGGGGCATTCTACGTAAAGTACTGTGTCATTAGCAAATAATGATAATTTAACTTTCTCATTTCCTACCCTTATTCCTTTTACTTCTTTTCTTATCTAATTGTTCTAGCTAAAGTTTCAAAACTCAATAAGAATGGTGATGATGGATTATCTTTGTGTTGTTTCAGGTTTTAGAATGAAAGCTTTCAGTTTTTGACTATTTAGTATGCTGGCTGTTGGTTTATCATAGATGGCTTTTATCATGTTGAGGTAAAGATCATCTATACCAATTTTATTCAGGGTATTTTATACAGATTTAATGCAATTCCAATAAAAATCCTATTATTATACCTCACAGAACTAGAGAAAATATACCTAAAGTTTATTCAAAACTAGAAGAAACCTAGAATAGCAAAAAACAATGCTTGATAGCAACAAGAAGAGAGGAGACATCACAATCCCTGTCTTGAAATTATACTATGTAGCTACTATGATGAAAAAAGCCCTGATACTGAGAAAAATCAGAGCTGAGGAATACTGAAATAGATTACAAGACATAGAAACAACCCAAATGCATTAGCTTCACCTCTGAAGGGGTAAAACATGTTGACTGAAAGAAAGATAGTCTCTTTAATAAATGTTGCTGGAGGAATTGGATTTTCATATACCATAGACTAAAACTATAGCCATGTCTACCACATGCACTAAACTAAGATTGAAATGGATCAAAGATCTAAATATTAAAACAGAAACAGTAAACTGCTGAGAGAGAATAGGCATAACTCTTAAAGAGCTAGGTGTAGGCAAAGATTTTGTTAACCACATATAGATCTCAGAGAAAATAACAAAGAATCAGTAACTGGAATCTCATTCTTCTGGAAAAGCTTCTGCACAACAAAAGAAATCACCAACAGAATAAAAAGACAATCCACAAGATTATCCCTCAGGTGTCCCAAATTTTCTGATCAAGGAGATTATGGGGTCAAAGAGGAAAGGGATTGATGATGTAGAGTGTGCCTAAGGAGAGTCACATGGAGAGAAAACATTCTCTGAGGCTTTCACAGAGAGCACATTGACCAAGCAATGGCTGTGACTCATCCACATGGCTGACACTGACAAAGTTTTATAATCTGAGGTACAGGATCTCAGGATAAATCCTGAGGGGATTTCACTGACTTCATCAGACCCAAAAGCTACAACTCCTGTTGCATAGGTCCTGCTTTACCTTGGTCTTAACCATCCAGCAGAAAAGTATAAAAACGAAATATAAGAAGTAAAGCCATGATGTTATGTTGAGTCGCAGGGGACTCAGGTCAACAATTTCTGACATTGCCAGTCAAGTGGAAGATGCAATACTATTATGGGCTACTGGACTCTTAGAATATTTTGCTGAGTTTACACATCTATAATAGTCAAATAACGGAACTTAACAAAAAAAGGTATACAGATGAATGTCCATTTTGTATCTGTGTATTCAAAGTGGTTAGGATAGATATATAGTTACAGTCTCTTAATGAATAGAGTGATTTGTTCTAATGGTGTTTGTAAATAGGATATCACATCCTTATCTTGCATAGCAATTAAGCACTAGGAAAAATGTATGCAATGTGTTAATTATTGAAACTGTCCTACCATTTTGATTTGAAACTGTCTCATTGCTATCAATAAAATTATATATAAAAAAGTAAAATAAAATAAAATAAAAGATTTTCCCTCAGGGCCAGGGAGATAGTTCAGTAGAATAAACACTTTCCTGGCAAGCACAAGTCCTGAGTTAAATCCCTGGTATCACCAAAAATAAAACAACAACAAAACCACATTTGGACTTAAAGGTTAACATATCAATACTTGATGGAAAATACGTGTTCCATGTTGTGCATAAGATGTTTGATATTCAGCCAGATAGTGAGATTAAGCTCAACTGCTTATGTTGTATGGTAATAGCAGTAAGCTTCTCTTCTGGAGAGTTAACAACCTAAGTTTGCAGTCCAAAAATTGTAGAAAAATAAGGGCTGCAAAGACAGCCAACATTTTGGCCCTAGCCTTTCAAGATTAGTGAAGACTCAGGACATAGGAGAACCTTTACTGTAGCATCATGTAACTCAGTTGTGGCCCAGATTTTCTGATCAAGGAGATTATAGGGCCATAGAGGAAAGTGATCGATGATGTAGAGTGTGCCTAAGGAGAGTCACATGGAGAGAAAACATTCTCTCAGGCTTTCACAGAGAGAAAATTGGTCAAGCAATGGCCATGACTCATCTAGATGGCTGACACTGACAAAGGATCTACAAACTGCGGCACAGGGTTTCAGGATAAATCCTGAGGGGATTTGACTTACCTTATCAGATACAAAAGTTACATTTCTTGTTGTATGGATCTTGCTTTATCTTGGTCTTAAACATCCAGCAGAATAGTATAAAAACAAGGTATAAAAAGTGAATCTATATTAATATGTTAAGCTTTAAAAGGCTCAAGTCAACAACTTCTGACATTGCCAGTCTTATGGAAAACCCATTACTATTATGGACCACTGGACTGTATTTGAATATTTTGCTGAATTCATGCACCTATAATATTTAAATGACAATGGAATACCCTTCTCTGACAAAACTAAACAACAAAGGGGATACAAATGCAAAACCACTTTGTATCTGCATATTCAAACTAGTTAGGATAGATATACAGCTACATTCTCTTAATTCAATGAATAGAGAGGTTTGTTCTAATAGTGTTTGTGAACAGGATATCATGTCTGCATGTTGTACAATAAATAACCACTAAGACAACAATATGCAATGTATTTAGTATTGAAACTGACCTACTAATTGGTTTTGAAACTGTCTCATTGCTATTTGCTTCTCAATAAAATTATTTAAAAAAAAGATTTTCCCTCAGACAAAATACTACTCATACGTAGAACATATAAAAATTGAAAATAATCAGATATCCGTAATTTAATGACCTGATCCATAAATGGAAATCTAAAATGAATACACACTTTTCAGATGAAGAAGTACAAATAGCAAACAAATATATGAAAAAATGTGCACTATCATTGATCATTTGAGAGATTTGGGGAAAGCTATTTTTTTATAATGGAGTACTACTCAACCATAAAGAAGGATAAACTTAAGACATTTCTAGGTAAATGAATGCACCTTGATACCATACTCTTAAGTGAAATAAATTGGACATAATCTAAATTGCTTGTATGCTCTCAACAGTAACAAACCTAGGGAGAACCAGATGGCAGGAAATTCCAGACAATTCTAGAAGTGAGTCATCTACAGGGTTGGTTAAAGTCTTTCAGAAGTAATTCAGATTATAACCTCATACACCTTCTGAAGATACTTGGCAGTTATTTTATTTCCTAGCATAATAGATCCCCAAGAAGTTAATAGGATTTTTATATCCTAGTACATGGTATGGCTTCTTTCCCATAGTAGGTGTGTAGAAAAAATGGAGGGGTTGGAAGGTAAACAAATGAGTAAAGAAGTGAAAACATGAAGAGTAGCCACACAGGCAGGTTTCCCTGTTGGACTACAAGCCCATGAGGTCATTCAAATCACGACAGAATTTGAAATCTTCAACAGACTTGCTATTTTTCTGCTCCAGGGTCTGTGCACTTGTGTTTTGCTCATAATACCTCATTCCACACACGTTCTCAGTGTTTATTGCCTCAGGTCATCCACTATTCAACTCAGGGAGACCTGTGCTAACCACCATGTCTAGAACAGTATGCCCTCATTCTAGTGCTACATATTCTTATTTTGCACAAAACTGTAAAAATGATACAGAATTTTAAAACAAGATGATAGGAAATTAACAATAGTTATTGCATTTTGTGCTGCCTTACTTCTTCACAAAAATATCTTATTGTCTGATTTTGTTTGTATGTGTGTGTTTAATAATGGCCACACCACACTGTTAAGAATGTAGGTTCTGAGTAGATGTCTGCTGTGTCCTGTTCATTATCTTCATCTCAGTGTTGGGTCTGTTTCTGTTATATACAACAATTCAAGAAAACATGATGTAAGACTTAGACAAATGATTTCTTGGACATTAGGATCATCAGCCATCACCATTTGCTCAGAACCGAAGTCATCACCAAGTTGCAGTCTTTTCAGTGTCACAGCTCTGATGGGTAGGTTATGCTAACTCCAGCTTATCTTCTCATTCATTCATTTGTTGATCAATTATTTAGTGCTTTCCGTGTTACAGGCATTGGCTTGAAGGTATTGGGAAAACAGCAATGAACAAATCAGGCCAGTTGTCTGCTGTCATGAAGTTTATATTTTTCTGGAGATGTATTAGTTTAAACTAATAGCTCCTGGATACTGAGATTCATTCTAGGCATTATGATAGATGTTAGACTCCATTGCAGGAATAGCAGGAAGATGCTGCTGTTCAATTGCTTGCCCAGAAGAGATGCAAGGCATGGTTGGGTTGATTCTATGATGGAAGGGAAGGCCCAAAAGCTGCCACCACAGAGGGCTCTGCTGCCCTGGCCTCTGGCCAATATTTCCATTCAGCTATTAGCTAAATCATTAAAGTTCACATATATCTCAATTTACAAGTATTTTAAGTCTCTCCAAGTTAACATTATTAATCATGGAACATCTGGTGACTGGATACATTATCAGAATTGTCCTAAGGAAAAGCTGGAGGAGGCAAAGTTCTTGTTCCTTTTCCACATTAACCTCTGGGCTTAGAACATAATGCTGCAATGTCTTGTAGACCAAACTTCACTAGCCTGAGACTTTTCTTTTGTTCTCCAAAAACCTTCCCTATTCAAAAGGTCTTATTTCTTGATAATCTGAGAAAAAACAATCGTATTAAATTATTGCATATATACATGGTTATTAGTAGGTTATCAACCATTCGATAATTTGAGTTCATTTTAGGAGTAGTCTCTTGAAGATAATTTAATGAATCTGGTGGCTGATGCCCGTAATCTTCTGGATCGTGTCATGCCTGTCTTGGGCAGTGTTAACCCCACTCATATGTAGGCTCAACCTTGACCAGCTCCAAGCGATGCCCCATGCTTTTCAATTCTCCATTTCGTGTTTCTCTCACCTTCGTATCTCTTCCTTGACCCTGCTACCTTTCTTTCCACCTTCTGGCCAGGAGACTCATGAAAAATTTGATAGATATTTGGTTTTATAAAATATATTTTTTTCAACACTTTGATGTCAGTAATAACGTCCCTGCTCTCTACAAAGCCACCAGCAATTTCCTTCATATAGCAGGGATGTGGGTAAGAATGGCATTTGAAGAACACTTGGCTCAGTGTATGCCTCCTTCCACTCCCTCAGCATTCTTGTCAAGCAGTTTAATTATGCAAATGAGCACTCCTCCACAGAGGGGCTGGGGGAAGTGTGGCTGAGAGAGGAACAGTGCAGAGAAGCGCTAGACAGGAATTAGGCCAAGAATATCCACATTTCCTATATTGAGAAAGTTCCCAGGGACATTTTTTTCTTTCCCGCCAAGATGAAAGCTAATTTAAAAGTCTGCTCTTTTAACTTCTTTTACATTTTTCTTCTGTTCTACTTTCTGTTCTAAAAGATTGGATTTTTTTAAATGCCAGTTTTGTTTTAGATATTTTAGTGTCTCTGATTTCCTTTAAAGACTTTCATGGTAAAATAACAGCAGTGTTGCTCACATAAATAGGTTTAATTTGTGTGGTGAAAGGGTCTTTCTTGATAACTTTTTAGGATTAGCACATTTTGACTCAGAGATCGAATCTAATGATGATATTGGAAGAGTTAGGGATGGATGGTTCCAAGCAGCTGTTATGTTGTCTGGTGTACTTGATCCCATAGTCCTGGAACAGGCTAAAGCTGCCCACCCTGCATATAGCTGCTGTGAAGGGCTGGAGACTCACAGAACAATAGTGAAAGAAGGCGATGTTTTCAGTTAGTATCCAGCTGTGCCTAGTAAAATAGTAGAAGCCTTTGACTATATTTTAACTTTTACGGGTTAAGTAATGAACGTTTCTCAAATCCTTTTAGAGTTTAGCTAAAACTAAAATATGATAGCACTATCTCAAAGTTTTCATGCTCCGGCAAAAATCACAGTGCTCACCAGAGCTCTAACCTAGTGTTGGTGGGCTGCTGTTGGACTGATCCTGAAAGGCAGTGATGTGGGAAGGAGAAGGGTGGGGTGAGCAAAAGGCGAGAAAGATTCCTATTTAATTCTTCTAGTGAAAGAATATTCCAGTGTGCAAGAGGGAAAATTAAAACTGAAAGGGAGAAAAACATTGAAAACTAGGAAAAGCTAGAGAAATTTAAAAACAAGGAGAATTTTGAAATTAGGTAGTAGAACTCAGATTTAAAAATATTTTTTTTCCTGTATTTTAGGGGAAGGTCTCTAGGGTGTTCAGGGTCTCACTACTAGATGGGAATCCTAGTGATCCACCTGTTATAGCCTCCCAAGAGCTGAGATTAGGGGCACGTGCCACCATGCCCAGTATCAATTGCCTTTTCAGTGTGCCCTGGGGTCGGGGCAGGCCCCTGGGCCTGCTTGCAGGCACTTTAACCCACTGAGAGACTTGCCTGGCCCTTTTAAAAACTATCAAATAAAGTGTGGATTACTGATTAATAACAGTAAGACTAAGTAGCAAATACCCTGGCAGTGATTTTATAAATTAGAATTTGCAAGCAATGTCCTAATCTAGCCTGTAGTTGAGACTATTATTATTATTTTTTTTCAAAGTTTTACTGATAAACAGATAGCAATGAGACAGTTTCAAATCAAATTGGAAGTACAGTTTCAACAAATAATACACTGCATATATTCTTCTTA
>NW_004524627.1:9078006-9082503 GCF_000260255.1 Octodon degus | reverse complement strand
AAAGAAAAGAAAAGAAATTGGCTTTCAATTCTTGAAAAGACTAATCTTCCTCAGATTCTTCAAAAATCAGTCTCCCCCCCATGGGCTTAATTTCTTTAGAAGAAGCAACAGACTTTTAAAAACTATATCTTATCTGGCTTGACTAGGTTATTTCTTGACTAACCCAGCATGGTTCTGATTCCATCCATGAAAGCTTTGCTTGCTTCTTCATGGTACTTCGGAGGCTTAGATACAGATTCAACCTGGGAAGAAGAAACATTAGTTATACAGTCTCTATTAGACATTTAAAAGTATAGAAGTCAAAGTCAAATACTCCCTTTACTGAGGGAATATATAATTGAAATAGTAAATAGATTTTTGTCTCTCTCAATCTCTCTGCATATTTTGTCCATAGAACTTTTAACTGATCATTCAGAAAAGAAACCAGAATGTTTATGAATTTAAATAATCCTACTTTATTTCTTTTATTTAAATTAAAAACCATTTAGGCAATATTCTCCACAAGTCACTTAATGCCAAAATGTACACAACTTTGGAAAGCTGACAGAAAAAAATCCTTACCCTGCACTAGCCTTTTCTAATTTAGTCCTTTGTTCTTACTATTCAGATTGAGGATAGAAAAAGTGTTCTGAGACAGATTTGAAATTATTTAATTTACAACCACTGGATAGACTCAGGAAAATAGTTCTTTTCATTTTCAGTTATGGTGTCAAATACATTTAAGCTTCTTACACAATAGCTGTGGACTCACACATAAAAGGACTATTTTTAATTAATGACTTAGAAAAAGAGGTTGAAAATGTGATAATATTCTGATTTAGCTTTTGTGATTCACTATGTTAGATAGTCTGGTGTCATGAATTTCCTTACTAATTAATATTTACTTTCTCATAAATCAGTAACATAAAGATAGGTACACAGTAACTCAAAATTTTTCTTTGGCAGTTTTATCTTCTTTCTTCACTAATACACCCACACATGTAGAAGTTTATTGCAGTTGAGTATTTATTACCATTTATGTAATGCTTTCACATTAAAAGTGCTCACACTTTATCCTACTCTAAATATTTTTACATTTTAAAATGTAATCAGGTTGTATTGAGCTACACTTAATCCTCTTTTTAAAAATATGTATTAAGTTGGTAGGATAGTTAGCATAGCACAATTCTGTAAGCTTAGTTTTAAGGTAAACACATCATCTATAAGGTTCTTTCATTTTGATTTGTTTAATTTTGTTAAGGTAGACTCTCTTTTCAGTGAAAAAATTATAAAAAGTTATGTAGAAAGCAAGTGATGCTTCTAGGGCTACACTTTTTTTTTTTTTCAGTACCGGGGATTGAACTCAGGGCCTTGCGCTTGCCAGACAAGTGCTTATTCTACTAAGCTATCTCCCTGGCCCTAGAGCTACAGTCTTCTAGGCTGAAGGATATACCTATAAGGGCTTCTTCAGAGAATGATGTTAGTTCATGTTCTTCAAAAATTGAAGTTCTTTCCGAATTTAATCTTGATCAAGCAAAGATACTGCTATTTCTTCTCCACATTTGCCTGTACCTCATCATTGCATTTGCTATTCTCATTAATAATTGAACTTTATTTTCTTAACTGAGGTAGTAATCAGCTAGTGTATTATATTTTGGTTACCACTACAAGTGGATTGTTAGAAGCTACCCTGAGAACAAATTAAGATGCCAAAGGCTCCATGGATACTTGGCAACATTTTAGTAAAGTGTGTGTGTGTGTGTGTGTGTGTGTGTGTGTGTGTTTTAACTAGAAATTCACTTTCTTCATCTATATCAGTTGTGACACTAATGCAAGTATATTTGGTTTTCTATAATTATTTGGTCTTATTTACCCTTGTATAAAAAGCAAAATTATTTTACATTCTAGAAACTGAGCAAAAATTATTTTCAGAAGTTGATTCTAAGTACTGTATACTCTTTGAGCTGATATACAAGTGGAATTTTCTAATTGTCATTACTGGTGTTAAGAAAGTAATTTTCGGACAGAGGTGCCGGGAGTCTCGTGTGCGCGGTGCCGTTACTCGCAGTCGGGTGGCGGCGCGGGTGGCGGCGGCAGCACAGCTCCGAGCGCACACCGTGCCTTAGCAGCGGCTGAAGCCGAGGCACCCCTGCCGTCACAGCCCTTGCACTGGTGCATCCACCCTCGCTCGCTCTGCTCTTCCTCCCTTCGCTCGCACCATGGCTGATCAGCTGACTGAAGAGCAGATTGCTGAATTCAAGGAAGCTTTCTCCCTATTTGATAAAGATGGTGATGGCACCATCACAACAAAGGAATTAGGAACTGTCATGAGGTCACTGGGTCAAAACCCAACAGAAGCTGAGCTGCAGGATGTGATCAACGAAGTGGATACCGATGGTAATGGCACCATTGACTTCCCAGAATTTTTAACTATGATGGCTAGAAAAATGAAAGATACAGATAGCGAAGAAGAAATCCGTGAGGCATTCCGAGTCTTTGACAAGGATGGAAATGGGTACATCAGTGCAGCGGAGCTCCGTCATGTCATGACAAACTTAGGAGAAAAGCTAACAGATGAAGAAGTAGATGAAATGATCCGAGAAGCAGATATTGATGGAGACGGACAAGTCAACCATGAAGAATTCGTACAGATGATGACTGCAAAATGAAGACCTACTTTCAACTACTTTTCCCCCCTCTAGAAGAATCAAATTGAATCTTCTACTTACCTCTTGCAAAAAAAAAGAAAAAAGTTCATTTATTCATTCTGTTTCTATATAGCAAAACTGAATATCAAAAGTACCTTCTGTCCACACACAAAATCTGCATGTATTGGTTAGTGGTCCTATCCCCTAAAGATCAAGCTACACATCAGTTTTACAATATAAATAATTGTACTACCTTAATGATAAGGAAGCACTTAGTGGACTCCTTAAAGTTCCATTTGCTAATGATTAATAACACTGTCTGGGCTGGCCAGTTTTTCATGCATGCAGCTTGACAATTGGGCACAGTCAAGCATTTGTATTAAAGTCGAAAAATGAAAAAACGAATTCAAAACCTATTCAGATGGGGTCAAGTTTAATTTGTTAGTATAACTTGTCATGGCTGGTTTACTGAAAACAAACACATTTAAAATTGGTTTACCTCAGGATGATGTGCAGAAAGTGGGTGAAGGATAGACTTGAGATGTAGTCCCAGTGGTAGGATGGTCCTCTTGTTTTCTCCCTGTGCTCCAACCCATGGTGACAATGACACCGTGGTGGCATGCCCGCGTATGTTGGTTTAGCAATGTCTGCATTGTACTAAAGTAAAATGGGTGTCAGGCTGTCACGCTCACACAAATTTTTAATAAGAAATCTTTTACAAGGGAGCACCTTTGGACTCTGTTTTTAAAACCTTCTGGATCATGACTTGGAGCCAGCAGAGTAGGCTGTGGCTGTGGACTTCAGCACAACCATCAACGTTGCTGTTCGAGAAATGACAATTTACGTCCATTCCAAGTTGTAAATGCTAGTCTTTTTTTTTTTTTCCAATAAAAAGACCATTAACTAAAAAAAAAAAAAAAGAAAGTAATTTTCTTTTTGGATTGACCCTACATCCTTTAACCAAAGTGAACTATTAGTTTTCTGTACCAGGATCTGCCCTTATCCCAACTCTTGTACAATCCCCCAGTGGATGGGTAGTGTTTTCTATTTCTCTTGTTCTTTTCTAGGTCTAATTCTTATACTGTTATAGCAGGAACCGTATCACAGTTTTCCTGTCTGATGCCAGGGCAAGTTTAATTTTGAGGTATTATTTTTGCTTGGGTTTGAGAATGATTCATTGTCATTCTGATAAACCATATGCCTCCTGATTCCTAAAAGCTGTCTTAGTCTTTACTTTGAGTTCCTTACCTTGGTCCCTGGCTTCTGAGCATGCTTTGGTCTCACACTCTTCCTACTTTCCCCAAGAAAGTAAGTCCCCAGGCTTGCCCAAGCTTTCCCAGCTCTCCCACTTGCTCTCTTTGGCACATTCTCCCATAATATGCTAGCCTGTTGTGTGCTAGGTAAAAACAAAGGAACCAGAATCTTTTTGAAAGCTTTCACTTTACATGCTAATATTTGCACATAGATTTCAAGGACAAGTCAAGAATGAAAAATGTATGCTCCTGATGGGGATGAGCAACTGAATAACTTTTCATGCCACATATTAACACTGGGGTTTTAATATTAGCGTATTAACAAAGGGGGAAGGGATTGGAAAGAAAAGCAATTCTTATTTTTAACATGTTAAATTATGGATTACCATTAGATTTTTAAGAGAAAAAATGTATCAAACAAAGTTATATTTGCCTAAATGTAAATTTAGGACTGAACAGGTAATATCTGTTTTTGTTTCATGGATCTGGATGAAATGAATAGGCACAGAATTTCTGCCGACTTCCAGGAACCCCCAGACCCAGTCCTAGCCCAGGTCCGGTGAGTGTGTGGAGAGCTTCCTGCTACCCTGCGCCTGCGGGACCAGTCCCAGCCCAGG
>NW_004524627.1:9026471-9070249 GCF_000260255.1 Octodon degus | reverse complement strand
AGGCCTGAGCTGTGCCTGGAGGGGGCAAGGTGAAGTAGAGGGAAGAGGAAGCTCTCTGCACACATTCACAGGCCCTGTGCTAGGACTGGGTCTGGGGGCTCCGGGACGGGGCAAAAATTCCTACTCGGCAGGCGGGTTGGGGGAGGCACTACGGAGTGGTGGGGGGCGGCCCAATGGGCTGGGAGAGGGTCCGGCCCACGCTGCATCTGGGCTGGGACTGGTCCCGCCGGCGCAGGGTAGCAGGAAGCTCTCTGCACACTCGAGACTATTATTACATTTCTTAACTTTAAGTAATTTCTTTCTATTGAAAATATTAAACACATCATGTTTTCAAGTATTCATGAAAATGAAATATTCTGAGATCACAAAATAAGTCTCAATAAATTCCAAATGCAGGGCATATACAGACAAAATTTCACACATTTCAATAGAATGAAACAGAAAAATTCAAAATAAAAATTATATCTAAAAATTAAGAAATTCTATCAAAAAGTCTAAGAACAATAAAGTTAATATTAACATTAGTACAGACCAGAATCTATGAGATATAGCTAAAGAAGTACAGAGGTGGGGGGAAGGAATTGTACCTCTATGTATATTATATAGATGTAGTGTATATAAATAATACATGTATGAATAATTTATTATTTATACAAATATATAGTATAAAATATTGACTCAAAATTTATAAAAATTATGAAAAATTAAGTAAGAAAATTAATGAATACAAGAAAAGAATGACAAAAAACAGAAAAGCAATTAAATTCACTCAAACTCTATTTGTTTGAAGAAAAACTAGCTCAAGGGTGTTTTGTCTGTATGTTATACCATCTAGAAAATTTTTAAAAAATAATATTGATTTTTAAAAACTTGATGTGTAATCTCTACTCAGAGATTCTAATTGAACTGAGGTAGGGCTGGGGCTAGGCATCAGGATGAACTTATAATGACACTTCTTTATAGATTTTCAGGTATCACCTGGGTTAGGAACCATTGGTATAAGATAAGAAAAATGTATTTGGTATGCAAATATATAAAATAATACTAATAGAAAAAACCCAAGTTGCATTTTTATAGTTTCCAAAACATATATGTCAAAGTAATGTGAATGTAGCTTTTGTAAATTGAAAGAAATAAATAATAATTAAGTACTTTTTTGAGGAATTCAAGAAAGGTTCAGCAGTGGAAAACTCTCAAAGAAATCAATCACATTTGCAGATGAAAAAAATTACTATACTCTATTTAAAAATTGTAGCAAAATCATTTGATATATTTCAATGTAAACTTATAATTTTGTAACTATCAGAAATACTATGCCTAGAACAGAGCCTTGGTGACTGGAAAATATTTTACAATTCCATTTTATCTCATATATCATTCTTTTTGCCACACCCTCCCATCCTTTACCACTATCTAATATCGTCCCACACTTCAGAACTTAAAGCTTTGAATTAGCTAGAAGAAACATTTTCTGCTAAAAGCTTAAGGGCTGTGAGCCTCTATTAGTTATTGTACCTCTGGGTTCATTGATTTATTCTCCATATATACTCTGCTGAAGTATAAATGACTGCGTGATGAAGATCTTGTTATATGTGGATTTGTACCCACAGTATGTAGTACCTAATTCTCAGGATATAGTGTGTATCTTTTTGCTCTTCAGCTCATAGAGAGATGGAGAAAGCGCATAAACAGTACTCTCGTGAACAATCTCTCAAATCATGATAAAGATGATATGAGTAACACATCAGATCCCTAATGGTTAATGGTCACAAGTTCTCTGTCTAGACTTTGTCCTCATAGTTCCTTTATTCAGCCTCGATGAAGGAAGCAACATGGTCTGTCTTTGGTGCAAACCTGACTTGACCATCTTCATATTAAAACACTTCCTTTCCCTCCACCAGCTACAGATTAAAGAATACGCCCCAGAATGTGGTGTGGTATATTTTACTTTTGTCTCTAATTACTTGCCACTTCTCTCTGGGGTAGAATTAGACTTGCTTTCTCACTCTCCATTGTCTTCAGGCATGGAGGAATTCACTTCAGCTAATGACTGTCAGCAGGGGACCATGTGCCACTGTGAGGCTTTAGTTATAAATGCTATTGGTAACTCTTTCTGTCACAAGAATAGCAGTGTCTAAGTGGGGAGTTCAATCCCACTTAAGTCCCAGAATAAAGAAGATTCCTCAAGAAAACAGGGCTAAGATTCCTCCAGCACCTAGGGCTAATGTACACGTGAGGAAATGTCTTTCTGATTTAAAGTCTGTAAGATTTGAAGGTTGTTTACTATCAGAGGAGGCAGAACACCCCATGTAACTTGATCCCTGCCTGCTTTGCAGTCTCACTTTTTGCTCCTGCTTTGTTCTTCACTTCAAATTCTCTCAAATCCAAAATTTCCTGTTCTTACCACACCTTACGACACTTTTTTTTTTCAAAGTTTTATTGATAAACAGATAGCAATGAGACAGTTTCAAATCCAATCGGAAGTACAGTTTCAACAAATAATACACTGCATATATTCTTCTTAGTGGTTAATTGCTGTACAAGATGTGGACTTGTGATCCTATTTACAAACACCATTAGAACAAATCATTCTATTCATTAAGAGAATGCAACTATATATCTATCCTAACCACTTGGAATACACAGATACAAAATGGACATTCATCCGTATACCTCATTTTTTCTAAGTTCTGTTACTGAACATTATAGGTGTGTAAACTCAGCAAAATATTCTAAAGAGTCCAGTAGCCCATAATAGCTTTGGATCTTCTGTTTAACTGGCAATGTCAGAAATTATTGACCTGAGTCCCCCACAGCTCAACATAACAGCATGGCTTTATTTCCTATATTTCGTCTTCATACTTGTCTACTGGATGGTTAAGACCAAGGTAAAGCTTTCGTGTAAGGATGCTTTCCATGGCCAAGCCTGTGATAGTCTCACCTACATGACTCCTTTCTCTATCCCTTTTTCCTGGAATAGCCACCTTCTCCAGTTTCCTCTTATGCAACTGATGCCCCATAATGGAATATTTCTTGTATTTCTCACTTCTGTGGGTTATATTCATTTTTCTCTATGGTCCTGTAACAACACATTAATTAATAATTGAACAATTAATTATTTCTTTTGTTTCACCTTATTCAGTATAGGAGCTGTGTCTCATTTACTTTTATAAACCAGACATTAGTATAATACCTCACACAAAACACTGATTAAATGCTTACTGGATACTATGATATTTTCTTTTCATATAAAATATGACATAATTAAGGATTCACTGTGACCAATTTTCACATTCAAACAAGAAATCACTTAAGATGGTTGATGGAAATAGCTGAAATAACTTTAGGAAGGATAGCTGGGTTGAAAGAATTAGGTGCTAAAAGCTGTAGGATTTTCCCCAGCATTCTACCTTCTTGGCTTCTCATATAGGCTGTTTTCTCTGACCCTTTTACCATTAATGAAGGTGCTCAATGAAGTCCTTTTTGAGCTCCCTGTGAATTCACACTGTGAATGTTCAGTTGTGGCAGCCCCTACATATTATTTAATAAGTTTGGTTTTCTTGATGCCTCCCCCATCACACTGAAAATGCAATGGCTCACAACTTCAATCTTTTTTTATGCGTAATAGATGCCCTATAAATGCCTGATGGATAAATAAGTGGGATGATGTTGGCAGAGATGAAGTGACAGCCTGTTAGAACACTTGGTGACATCGTGATAGCTTTTGGCATGATAATCCCAAATAAAGAAACACATATCCAAACACTAAGTATCAATTCAAATTAAAGTACCTATGCAAAATTTCTCCAGGTAGTGGTTTTATCAAGAAAAGATAGTGAACACACAATTTAAAACTTGAGCCCTTAAATCAACATTTCACTAGCTGTAAGTATAGTTACTATTTTGAGTGAGAATACAGGGACACAGAGATGCAGGTAGAGAGGACATGCTGTTCTGCTTTCAAAATCACCCCAGCTAAAAACACACATATGGAAAACACAGCTGTTAGAAGGGACATTACAGTAATTATAGAACTCAGCATTAAAAGGTCTCTTGTTTAACAAACAATTTCTTTAAAAAAGGAAAAGTAGTTCATAGATTGCAGTCCATAAAATTCAATCATTGTTCATCATTGTCCTGCACAAGTCTTTATGGCCCTTACTACTCATGTGTCACGATGCACATAGACTCATGTACATACCATTCATATGTGCATGCCATATACACACTTATGCACAACATTTTACTAAAGAGTGAGTAGGCTCTCTCTCTCTCTCTCTCTATATATATATATATATATATATATATATATATATATTAGTACTGGGAATCAATCTCAGGACCTTGCACTTGCCAGGCAGGCGCTTATGCTGCTGAGCTATATTCCACACCCCCATAGAGTAGTTTTAAGATTAGTGAGAACCTATGTACCAAACACTCAGAACACTGCCTGATATCAAATGAATGCATCTCAATTAATACTGTTATCATATTTTGATAAGATAATTTCCTCTCAAGCTTGAGCAGAAAAATAAAATTACAACTAGGTAATGTAAAAAAGAAGGTTCAATTAACCTGTGCAAGTATACATGATTTAAAAACTATGCAAATATGGAGCTAATAGTTTTCATTCCCCTAGCAAACATTTATTTAAGACTTACTTTAGTTTCAATATGAAGTCTCACATATGCACATAGCAAAGGCTTGATTCCCAGCTGCAGCAATCTGAAGAAATGTGGCCTAGAGGTGGCCAGGACATGGTCATCAGCAGATTAATCCACTGATGAGTTCATAGCCGAATGTGCTGTTAGGAAGCAGGCCCCATTTGGAGAGAGCAGGTCACTCTGCCATGCCTTTGGGGGAATGCGAGGTCCTGGCCCCATCCTTCATCACCCTTTCTTTCTCTGTTTTCCAGCTGCCAGAGTCAAGTAGTCTCACTACACCACACCTGTCCACCTTGATGTTTCTGCCCTGCAGCTCACTGACCATGTACTAGTGCCTCTGCTGGTATAAACCAAAGCAGAGTTTTCCTCCTCTCAACTGGAGTATGTCAGGTAATATGTCCCTGAAATGGAAAGCTGACTAACATAGTTACTGTAGGTCGGGCTCTGTGCGTGGTACTAGGCATGCAAAGATGAGAGCTAGAAATCATTGTCTTCTAGGTTACGGATACAGGGAGAGAAAGAAGCATGTGCACATACATTTGTAATATGTTGTGGTGGATGTAGTGACAGAGACGTGTGTGGGCATGGGGAAGAATGCAAAGGATGAGAGGCTAGCATAAGTTGTGGCAGACAAGGTCAGCTTTTCAGAAGAGGAAATTATTTAACAAAGTCTAAAAAAATATCAAAGGTTTAACCCACTGAAGTGAGGAACATATTCTTAGTTGCACTCTGGGAGAGAATCAGGAAGGAAGGGACCATGGTACACAGGCAGTTCACATAAAGAGAAAGGAGAGGGAAACCCACCAGATGAAGACAGGAGGAGTGAAGAGAAGAAATCATGAAAGACCTTTTTTGTTAGTTTAACTATAAAGCTATATGCAGAAAATTTAAATAGATTTTTTAAATGTAATAAATGACAGAAAAGTAAAAAAAAATATGCAAAACATTATTCTGTGGACAAAACTTCAGCTTGTGAATAAAAACCATTTTGCACGTTTCTGCAGTGTAAAAAATTTCTATTTTAAATTCTTTTTTGGAATAATTTTTCTAATAATTATAATTTCTAAATGCCCCAAGATCACTGCCATATTGCTTTTATTCTTTTCATTGTAGGAAATGTAGTTTCCAGATGTTCAGAGATTCAGATTAATGATGATGATTACATGCCATGATCAAAATAGTGAAATGTAGGCAATTAACATTTTTTTCTCTACTGCAATGTTTAACTTAATTTCAGTAAAGCTAAAAAGAACCAGGACCAAAAAGATGATGTCCCAAGGTGCCTTCAATAGATATAGAGAGCCACTGAGCCTGGAGTCACTTCCATGCCAATCTGGACATTTCTACTTAGGTAAAGATTTTTAGAGAAAGGGTAAAGGGGCAACAATTTTCCATCATTTTTGAAGGAGGTATTTTATAATAAGTAGACCACCATTTAATATAACGTTTTATATTATCAAGTGTAATATTTCTTTTAAAAACTGCAAAAGAATGCTGATATTTTAGAACATCATATCTTTTCTTACCCTCTGGACTATGTATATCAGGAGCTAGATATTCTGTGAATTTAAGTGGTGTTTGAGTGTACTTTTAGAGCTAAAGTGACATAAGTTTAGGGTGTCATCAATGGATTGCTTCAAAAGTTACAGTGCTTCTCAAATACCTACTTTAGCAGAGACTAGATGGAAGTCTATTGTCAGCTAGCAGGTGTCAGTCACATCTAGACTGGGCCCTGATACTACCAGCTGGTTTTCTTCCTGAAATTCTTCAGCTCTTGTGAATTTCAGCACTGTTGAAAAGAAGTGGTTTCAAGAACTGACACTAGTTCTGGCTTTGCCACTTCTTGTATGTGACCTTGGAATATTTTCTCAGCTCTTCATATCCATGATATGGGAAAAATCTTAGCACACATGCATTTATGGAGAACTGAGATAACAGCAGCTCCTGGTACATACTAATAATTCAGTAAATGCTAGTCTTATACTTTTTTCTAATACGTATTATTTGATGTTTTAGATAGGCCAGTTTTAAGACCTTGGTTCAAAGAAACATCATAGTCACTATTATCATTGTCATCATCACCTTCGGAATGGTAGGCTGTGTGGGGGCCATGCAGCAGTCAGGAAGCTCCCTGAAACAAGTCAGAGTTATAAGATCACCATTCATAATTGCATATTCTGATTAGGGAATCAGGGCATGCAATGGGCTTTATTCCTTCAACCATATGGGAGAATGCAATGAAACAGTGCCAATATGCACAAGGAATGCTCTGCAAAGATTAGGCAAGAAAGATGCAGGAGAATAGCATTGTGGGTGCTTGGAAAGAGAAAAATTACATAGATGAAATAAAAGCTGTTTTGGAAATGCTTTGTATGCAGTTTTACTATAGTGGAATATATTTATAAGGTGAATGTGGGATAAATTTAGAGAAATAGACTTGTGATAATCTTCTGTAAGAAGAGCTCCTTCTCTGCATTGCCTATTAAAGACACTAGAGCTCTTGGTTGAGTGGCTAACTTGGGTGCAGACAGCTGACATATTTATAGCAACACCTGTAGAATTTTTAATCCAATGCTTTTTTAAAACTGCAAGAAGAGTATGTTACCATGAATGGTTACTACTGGAAATAACCAAATGGCTGATGTCGAGCATACCTAATTTCAAATTTTGCTTCTTTTTTTTTATAGCTATGTAAGACAATTTTGAATTGAGAAAACCAGGATGAGAAAATGAATGACATTGTCTAAAATAATGAAGCTGGGCAAGAAATGCCAGCTTCTATTGTAGCTGATACTAATAAAATCCAGTCAATAAAATGAAACAATTTGCAGTTAACAGTTATATACATTAGTCTAGTATAAGTATGTGCTTTAATATAAAATTTCAGTTCCTCAGTCTCAGAAATGTGTCAAAACTTCTGGGCTTTTGGTAGTATTCTAGTCTTTCGTTCTCATTTTACATCCTTAGAGTGTTCAGATTCATGTCTCATGATGTTTTCCCAAGACAACAGCTTGTGTTGGGGTTCCAACAACTTGAATTAGGCTCATCACTATATGAAGGATCTCTGGGTGCTGTATCTGTATCAACAGCAGGTTTTGCTGCTCTGTAATATAGTTTTTATGCGCACTGCTAATCACTTATTTTTCTCACCTGTGTTAAGGCTACACCACTTTTCTGATTCTTGATTCTTTCCTAGTTTCTCATCACTGGTATGCTGCTTGGTCTGTTGGTCCCTGAATGGAAAAATATCTCCTGTGGGAAGGGTATAAAATGCCTTTTCTCAAAGGGAAAGTATTTCAGTTGAAACTAAAGAGCTCATGATATCTTAAAATTTATTTGGTAAATTATTTATGAAAATTGCTATTAACTAAAAACATTTTGTACTATGACAAAGATTGGACCTTTTAAGTCCCTAGCTCACTCGCAATTATATAAAATTTTACAAGCATTTGCATACATATTTTCTGTAAAGAGTTATCAGACTATCAAAGAAGTTTTGTTTCCCTGCTAGGTATTGTGTGACTGGTTTATATGATCACTAACCTACATGTAAAGGAATTCTTGTAGTTGTATCTTTATATTCATAAATATAGAGAGCTCTATGGTTCTGGATTTTACATTTAATATCTTTGCTATGTACTTATACAAGAGAAATTAGTTTCTTATAAATGCCAAATATAAAAAGAGAAAAATAGGAGATTCAGATTTTACGGAAAGGCAATGCATTCTCATCTTTAAGCAAAAACATGAATAAAGGAGTTATTTGTGTTAGAAATTGTATCTTAAACTCTATTATGCATAGAAGGAAGACAAAGAGTGTGTCATCACATCTTCACAAAAAGAGTAGTACCTTGGACATGAAGAGAAGAGGAATGAATAAAGTAATGGTTTACTACACATTCATCTTAGGTGGAGCTAGAGAATATAATTCTCTTTCCTCTGTCTTTGGGATGATATGTAATTATTTTGGAGATGCTATAATGCTGATTTTAGAATTTATATGGAAAAGTAAAAGACCCCAAGTAATCCATACAATAATGAGGAGAGACAAAGTTGGAGCATTTACATTGCCTACAATCAAAATATAATACAATATAAGTAAATGAGACATCAAGGCAGTGGTGAAGTGACAGACAAATAGATGAATTGAACAGAATAGAGGGATCAGAAGTAGATATAATGAACATACCTTTGACAAAGGCACAAGTACAATTTAATGGAGAAAGGATTACCTTTTTAATATACACAGTTGGTACACTTGAAACATGGACATAACATTTTCATTTTCTCACAGAAGGTAACTTCAAATAGACATAGCCCTAGATGTAAAGTACAAAATTATAAAATTTCTGAAACATAATATAGGAGAAAATCTAGGTTACCTTGAATTTAAAGATGAGATTTTGGATACAACACAAAACATATGAAAGAGCATAAAACAGATTTTTATGAAAATTTAAAATTTCTATGTAGAAGACATTGGTTTTTAAAAAATGTTCACTTATTTGATTAGGTTCTTAGTAAAAAAATTAGAACACTAAAGTTTCAAGTGTACCATCTTAAAAACAACTAGGATGCAGGAAAAAATAAGTCAACATGTCTAAGATGATGCAAAGATGAACAATGTAAGACTAAAAGGCATCAGTGAGAAAGAAGGTGTCAATACAAATGATATAAAAAGAATATGGTCAGAATTATTAGCAGAAAATTTCCCAAATATGGGGAAACAATCTGAGATTCAACTGACACATATAGAACTACAAATAACATCAACCCAATCAAAATCACACCCAGATATATAATAATCAAGATCCCAGAATCCAGCACAAGAACAATATACTAAAATCCTCTAGAGAAAATAAACAGATCACATTTAAAGGAAAATCCATCAGAATAATGGCAGAAACAACTCCAGAAAAGTGCATATGTATACACAGCAGATTTCTCTTCACAAACCATCAAGTCAAGAAGAGCAGGGACATCCAAACAGCTCAGTGGATTAAAGTGCCTGCAAGTAGGTTCAGGGGCCAGGGGTTCAATCCCTGGGCCTGCCCTGCTGCCCGTGCCCCAGGCATACTGAGAAGGGATTGAGCCTGGGCGTGGTGGCAAACAACTGTAATCCCAGCACTTGGGAAGCTGTAAACAGGAGAATCACTATGAGTCTGATCTAGTAGTGAGACCCTGAACACCCTGTAGACCCTTCCCTAAAATACAGAAAAACAACAATAAGAAAAAAAAAAAAAATAAAAACGAAGAAGCCCGTGGAGCAAAGTACTTCAAGTCTTTTAAGAAACCAAATTCCAGCCCAGACTGTGATATACTGCATAGCTCTTTCAAGTTTGATGGAGAAGTGAAATACTTCTGTGATAAAGAACAACTGAACAATTTCATGATGACACAGTCAGCCCTACACAGACTACTAAAACATATTCTTGAGAGGTACCAAAATGACCACAGCTCCACAAATAAGAATGGAAAGAACTTTTCTGCCATTGTTTCTTTATTTCAGACGCTATTATTTCACAGATTTCAGGTGTGTGCTTTCCAGTTTCTTCTATGCTATTGTCTCCTGTATTTGTTCTGGGTGGGCTTGAGGCCTGATGCTACATTTTCCTCCTTCTCTTTGTCATGTTATATAGCACTGTCTTCTGACCTTTGGTGTAGAGCTTTGGTGCTGTTATTACCTTACCATGTACTGATATTATTACCCAAGATACATGTTGTCTTTAAGTTTTGTATTTATAGGACTATAATTAGCAACACTAATAGTGGATGATGAGATTTAGCAGTTGACAAACTTTTGTATCTAATGGGTTTGCCTTTTAGACCCTAAGAACAAATATTATGACTATATAGCTAAACAGATATTAGATTTGGAATTTGTACTTTAATTAGTTCCCCTAAGTTCTGTCTGATCACCTCCCCTTTTGTATCTGTAGTCTTCTAGGCAGACTAGTTCACCCCAGTTACCTGTTACCCTCTGTCTCAATCAAAAGGGGAAGAGAGAAGAAACTCTCATAGATCTGTGTCTAGAAAAGTGTCTCAGCTTATCGGGTCCAGATCTAGCAAGTTTGAACTCATCCAGGTGGGCCTGGCTTGGGTCTGGCTGCTGTGCTCAGCTTCTTCCTGCTGCAGCCTGTGGAAGTGGACCTGCTGTGCCCCTTTGGCAAGATGTTCTGCTCTTGGATTGGTTGGGTGGGTCTTGCCCCTTGCCTCTCTACCAGCAGTTCTGCTGTAAGTTTCCACACTGGGCCTGTCTGATGGAAGAGATTCTGGTGAAAGCACAGAAGGTCCTACACACATGCAAGTCCTGGGGGCTGGGTGGAATAGAATCCAGTGGGCATGTAAGGTCCCACACACATGCAGGGTCTTGGAGCCAATGGAGTATTTGTGCTGGGGACTGAACTCAGGCCCTTGCGCTTGCTCTTGCCAGGCAAGCACTTATTCTACTGAGCTATCTCTCCAGCCCTAATATAATTATTAATAAGATAGAATTTATACTGATGTTTTACATTTGTTGTCTCTGTATCTGTTATCACTTGTGGCTATATATACTAAGCATCATGTGGTAATAGGTGGGGATTTTCAGAGTTGTCTTGATTTAAGTGTGTGGTGCTGGGATTCAGTTTGTGTAATTACGTATTAGTCCACTCATTGGTTTGGCATAGTTCTGGGCAGGATTGAGAATTCCCCAGCCTGAGTGCTACCTTCCCTAAGTGGGTATAGCCCAGGTAAGACATAAGGAAGAGAAAGAGGTTTACTTGTTGCTTGTGTCTGTCCTGCTTTGTCATGGACTATTTATCCTGTAGATGCCCTACTGCTGTGACCCCCTGCCTTGGAGCCATCAACTATAAACTGAAACCTCTACAAACTGTGAGCTGAAATAACCCTATTTTCCTGTAACTTGGGGTACTGCATATTTTGTCCTTGCAAGAAGAAAGGTAACGAAGACAGTGTCTGATGTTTGTTATTATATTGCTTCATTACTATTATATTATTTCTGCATTTCAGAACCTATGCAGGCTACAGGTCTGTTCCACAGGTGATGGTATAAAACATCTTCTTGTGATTTAGCAGATTACTTCTCAGAATCTGCAGGTAGTGATGATTCAGAGCAGGTTATGTGCCCTTCAGATTCCTCCCAGTGGGTTTCTTCACAAGCACAAAAGCTCCTATTCAGTCAGAAACCAGTACAACTGCAGGCCACCAGTGTGCCTGATCATGACTTTCAAGCAGTGCATAATACCCAGAACAGTGAGTGGCCCCAAACATCAGCACCCAGAGATAGTCCTGAAAAGGAAATGGAATCTAAGCTGAGAAATGAAGATTCAAAAAAGAGACAATGACCTTTGGAAGATTTTGACATTTGTCTACCCCTGGGTAAAGAACTGTTAGGTAATGTGCACATGGCAAGAGAAAAGCAAAGCTTGTCTTGGCTCTTAAAGTGCTATTTAAAGCTCAGATGGAGAAAGCAAGAGTGGAGCATCACCTCAGAAGTAGAAATGTAGTCCCACCTTTGGCCTCCTACTATTCTCATTTCCACAATGCCACAAGACTATCTGGAATATGAGCCCCTTTGAAAAGTCTGTACAGAACTTCAGGTACTTTCCACATTTGATGAGCAGAAAGCTACAGCTTATATTACAGGATTGGCAAGTGCCCTACCTTAACCATAATTCAAAGAGAGTTGTGCATAGAGACATTAAATCAAAGAACTTGCTTCTGGGATCAGCTAGTGAACTTATATGACAGTTTTGAGGTGCTGGTATATGGTCCATCTAGAGGTGCCTTGGACCACCTGATGCAGAGATGATGGAAGCCTGGGTGCATGATGACAGGGTAATAAACGTGACACTCTTTGAAAGTGCCTTGAAAAACCACACTGCTTTTATGAGTTTCATAATCCAGAGGTAAGATTCAACTGCAGTTGTATAGTGTGTGCTGAGAAGAGTGTGCTTGTGTGAGGTGAATTTGGAGTCTGGTTGTTGGAAAAGTGACCACTTTTGACTTAATCAGATAATGTACACTAGTGTGTTACCTTAAAGTACAAGTACGTGTGTGTGTGTGTGTGTGTGTGTGTGTGTGTGTGTGTGTGTGTGAGAGAGAGAGAGAGAGAGAGAGAGAGAGAGTGTAACTTATTGAACGGTCAAACTTGGAAAATGTTTTAGAATGCATATGTGATTCTTTTAAATGTTAAAGATTTTTCTGTCATATTTTCTTTTCATGTCTTGCTTTAGGAATTCTCTCATTGTTCATGGACCCTGTTAAGCCTGACTGGATCTTTGGTCCCTCCCAACTGATGCAAAATTGGAAGACATGTTCTACCTTAGTCTCAGAAGTTCATTGGGATACAGAAGAGACCTAATGTCTTAGAGATTTTACTAAATGTTGATTGCACTTTTATTGCATCAG
The DNA here is from genome assembly GCF_000260255.1 of Octodon degus. Lineage (NCBI taxonomy): Eukaryota > Metazoa > Chordata > Mammalia > Rodentia > Octodontidae > Octodon > Octodon degus. The sequence goes on along the minus strand of NW_004524627.1, from coordinate 9,057,173 downwards.
AATGTATATACACTTGTTAAATAAGTAAGTAAATAAATAAATAAAACAATTTACTTGGAATAATTGCATCTTAGAAAAGATCAACAAAATTGACAAAACTTACTCTTGCGCTCACCATAAATAAACTAGAAAAGGCTCAAATTACTAAAATCAAGTTAAGAGTGAACATTACTTCTGACCTTATAGAACTAAAAAGAAATATAAGGAAATGCTGTGAATTATTGGATGCCAGTAAAATAGGAAACCTAGATGAAATACAAAAGAAAAATTTAGAAAGACCAATACTTAAAATAAGTGAAGAAGAATTAGAAATGCTGAGTAGTACTATCACAAGTAGAGTGATTAAATTAATATGTCAGATGGTTTCCAAAGAAAATTTTCATGGCTACATGTTTTCTTTATAAGTTTTACCCACATCAGTCTGGGACTCCAGCAATTTTCTCAAAACAAAGACAAATACATCACTAGAAAAACAAAGTAAAACAAACTTCAGACTATTATCCATTATGAAAATAGGTATAAAATTCTTTCTCAAAAAATTCTCACAGATTTGTGTAGTGATACAGACCCATAATTCTAGCTACTAAGGTGGTAGAGGCAGGAAGATCATATGTTTCTGGCTAAGCTGGTCAACGCAGAATCTGTATCTTAATTATTTTGTTGTTGATGAGACACAATATTCGGTATTCACAAGTGTAAGCAGAAAAAGTTTATTTTGGCTCACAGATTGGAAGTTTCAATCTTTACTTGGCTGGCTCCATGGCAGAGGTTCTTGGTAGAGTAAATTTGTTCATGGAATGGCAGGCAGGAAGCAGGGATTAAGGAGGAGAGAGGGTGATCTACCTTTCCTCACCTGCTCCTAGGACTACCTTCCTGGATCAGTCTTCACTTCCCAACATCATCACATTTGGCTATAAACTCATGAATGGATTAATCCACTGATGTGCCTTCTCATTAATGCTACTGAATATTGTTCTCTAGGTTCTATATGGAAAAATCAGATAAGTGAAATCATACATCCAGGTGGGAAAGAAAAAGTAAAATGATGTGCTTGTAGATGGTAGACTCATGTATATATGAAATCCTGAACCCAAGAAAAACCTATATATCTAAGAAGCTTAGTAATCATATATGATAAGGACTACATACATAAATATCATTCTATTTCTATGTATTAGCAATGAATAACCCAAAATAGAGTTAAAATAAAATACTTACAATTCCATGTAAAAATAGCATCAAGAATTTTAAATTGCAAAACACTGAAAAGATCTAGACAAGATATAAATTATTGAATATATATATACATATACATATATATACATATATATATATATATATATATATATACATGAACAGAAAGAATTGATTTTTTTTTCCAGAACCAGGGATTGAACTCAGGGATTGAACTCAGGCTCTTGCACTTGCCAGGGAAGCACTTATTCCACTGAGCTATCTCCCTGGCCCCAAGAATTGATTCATTGAAGGGACAATATTCCCCTAATGGGTCTACAGAATTAATATAAATACACAAAAAATTCTAACAGTTACTTTGCCCAAATTTATATTCAAAAGAAGATATGCATGTAGCCCACAGGTATACAAAAAGGTCTGGTTATGTTATTAACCAGAGAAGTAAAATTAAAATGACAATGTGTTATTGCCTCCCACTTGTTAAATGACTTGTTACAAAGATGAAAGATTAATAATGTTGCAGAGGATGTGGAGAAAGTAAAGCACTTGCTTGCATACTGTTGATAGAAATGTAAGTTAGCACAACCATTATGGAAAATGGCATGGAGGTGTCTTAAAAAATTAAAAATAGATCTCCCATAGGGTCTAGAAGTCCTATGAATGGGAATGTATCTAAAAAGTATTTTAAAGAAGAATGTACATGGATTTACATGTCCATTTTAGCACTATTCATAAAAGCCAACAGATGGAATCAACGAAAGTGTCCATCAGTGGATGAATGATTAGGCAAATGTGAAACATACAAACACCACCACACACAGCGGCATCCCATTCATCCTTATAAATGGAGGAAATTCTGTTATATACAATACCATGGGGAAACCTGGAGGATGTTATTTTAATTATAAGAAGCCAAGGAAACAAAGAGAAATATCATATAGTGTCACATAATTTAAGATTTTTATTTGCTTTATTTTTTAATTTATTTTTAAACTGTAGGGAGAGATACGCTAAAGACTTTCAATCTGATTGCAATTTTCACCTTTTTCCTTTCTATTTTTTGATTTTTAAATTTTGAGACTGTTGATTTTTGAATACAAATTACAGTTATTTTATGTCCATGAATATAAACTTTTTCATTAACATAACTTTTTTCTCTAGTAATAGATTGCTTTAAAGCCTATATAGACTCCACTTTTATTTATTTATTTACTGGCAAGTTTATCTTTTTTTCCCCATCCTCTACTTTAAGTATTTCTCTCTCTTTTATTATTAATTTTATTGAGAAACAAATAGCAATGAGACAGTTTCAAAACAGATTAATAGGATAGTTTCAATAATTAATACTTTGCATATTGTCATCTACATAGTAGTTATTCATAGTACAAGATGCAGACATTGTATCCTGTCCAAACACTATTAGTACAAATCTTTCTTCTCATTGAATTAAGAGAAAGTAGCTGTATATCTATTCTAACTATTTTGTGTATAAAAATATAAAATGGTCCTTCATTTGTAGCTCCTTTTTTTTGGTTTAGTTTTGTCAGAGATGAGTTTTCCATTGCCATTTAATTTTTCTTTTCTTTTCTTTTCTTTTCTTTTCTTTTCTTTTCTTTTCTTTTCTTTTCTTTTCTTTTCTTTTCTTTTCTCTCTTTCTTTCTTTCTTTCTTTCTTTCTTTCTTTCTTTCTTTCTTTCTTTCTTTCTTTCTTTTCTTTTTCTGCAGAGCCAGGGATTGAATTCAGGCCCTTATGCTTGCCAGGGAAGTGCTTATTCCATGGAGCTATCTCTCCAGCCTTGCCATTTAAATATTGTAGGTGCATGAATTCAGCAAAAATAATCCAATATACTGCAGTGGTACATAATAGAAGTGGGTTATCCATAGGACTGGCAATGTCAAAAATTGTTGACCTGAGCCCTTCACAGCTCAACATATTAATATGGTTTTACTTTTCATAACTAGCCATCTGTGAAATGCAAATTAATACAACACTAAGATACCATCCCACCCTAGAAATGGCTATCATAAAGAAATCAACCAACAACAAATGTTGGAAAGGCTGTGGGGAAAAAGGAACCCTTCTCCATTGTTGGTGGGTACGTAGACTGGTGCAACCACTATGGAAATCACTGTGGAGACTTCTTAAAACACCAGGACTGGAAATCCCATTTAAACCAGCTATCCCCCTACTGGGACTTTTGCCAGAGGAACTGAAAACGTCATGTCATAGTGATATATGTGTGCCTATGTTTGTAGCAGCCCAATTTGTGATGGCTAAATCCTGGAAGCAACCAAAATGCTCATCACCTGAGGAATGGATGAAAAATATGTGGTATTTTTATACAATGGAATATTACTCAGCTATAAAGAATGATAAACTCTAAGCCTTTACATTTAAGTGGATGCCACTTGAAGATATTTCTCACTTGAGAGCATCAAAAAGAGATTTTTTTTTCTGCCAGTCTGTTGATACTTTTATTTAAACTGAAGGTTACTATAATATCAGTTCACCTTACACTAAGGATGTAATTCTTTGGAAATGCAGACTTATATAATCAAGGGAGCCCCTTCTGGTCCTTGCGTCAGTCTCAGAAATTTATATTTTAATCCCTTGGATACATTATTATAATTCCATCAAGTTAATTCCAACCTACCATACCCAGTGCAATCCAAGGAGAGAATAAAGATACTAGGCATATTTGTAGTTATGGGGAGCTAAAGGATCCTAAGTCCAGCCATGATGATGGCTATCTGGAGCAAAGGCCTTGGCCCAAGGCTCAACCCAAATTTTATTCATTCATAAAGAAAGGAGTGGCTTGAGGATAAGTGACTGTGAGAATGGCAGAAAATAGCAGAGTGTTATGAGCTAGGCTAGCTGGGATGCCTGCGTTTATCTCTGCAATAGGCATAGAGAAGGATATGCAGAAAGAGAAATCTGTATTACACAATTTAGGTAGTATATAATGTTTTGAGGTCAGTGTTTCAGCTCTTTTCTGTGATGTTTCTAGCCCAGGAATTCATAGCCGCTATCTCAAGGCTCATCCCAGGTAACAGTATAGAGTACTGACTCTTCATGCTGTCTGGTCCTGGTTCAGGAGAAGTGAGCAGTGGTACAAGAGAGCAGTGGATGAGGGTTCTGGGGAAACATGACTGTTGTCCTCAAAGACTACCGCCAGCAGTTTGGCTGAACTGATACTGCTTAAAGCCAACTGAAGAGATAAGAAAAATCATAACACTCTCTGTACATATCAATACAATGAATAGGGATAGGCTCAAGCAAAATGGAGACAATTGCCCCTCTTTCAAGGAGAGCTGCCCAGGTGGTCCTCCACATATATAGTCATTATTATTAAACTCACCACTTAGTGTAGGCCCTGGAATTTTATCATTTGTTTTTAAATCTTTGTAGTATCAGAAGAATATCTAAACCCAAGTTTCATGACTCCATGGTTGAACTCTCTTGTACTTTTATTTTTCTTGCCTAAGAAACTCCCTTGTCAATAGAATAATTCATTTGAAAATATTTCAAATATTTATTTCATTCAACACTGAACATGTACCTAGCAGCTTGTTTGGAATAGTTATTATAGCTACTAGCTACTCCACTATATCACTGGAAAGGGATCTTATATTTTTACTGGCATGGAAATGAAATTATTTGTGTAAAATCACACAGCTGTCCAAGAACAGAATTAAGTTTATATTCAGGAAATGTATGGTTCTTCACTAAGATTTGTTGCTTAGTGTTATAATGCCTTTAGTTCTTCTAAAATTGTGTGTTTGCTTGCAGTTGTGTATAGTGTATGAAATTGCCACGGGAGAGGTTTTTCTTCAGAGTCACTATTAACTTAGAAAATGATCAGCAGACAAAAAGCTAGGTAGGTAGAAAATATGTCCTAACTCTTTCTCTAGAACTCTTGGTGGCCCTTGACAAAATGATGCTCGTGTCAAACACTTCTGAAGACTCAATTAGTCTTTCCTTCCATTTATACTCTGGAAAAAAAGGAAGTCCAAATTTGGAGTTAAAATCTGAAGAAAGTACATTCTTGGCTAGATTAGAAAAATTGAAAGATTTTTCTCTGGATAGTGTGGGCTTCTTAGAAATTTTGCTATAGTTTTCATGAGTTCTTTTGGGTCTGAGTTTTAAAAATAAGGTGATAAAAATTTATGTGTTGGAATCTTATCAACTTTTTTTTTCACAATGTTACCACAATTTAATGGCTCTTTATTATAGTGCTTTCATAATGTTATGGTAAGTCTTTAAGAGGGGAAATAAAAAGATGAGTTTTTAAAGTAAACAAGGTGGATGTGGTGACACATGCCTGTAATCCCAGCACTTGGGAGGCTGAGGCAGGAAGACTGCTCCAAGTTCAAAGCTAATCTAGGAAACACATTGACCCTATCTAAAAAAAAAATTAAAAAATAAAAATTAAGGCTTCACTGTTGCTAAGAGTTGTGGTCAGAATTCCATTAGCACCTATTTAAATAAAAACAGTATCAAAAATTAAAATTTATAAACTTTCAAGGTGCTGGAAGACATTTGAACCATACATAAGACTTAAAATCTCATGTTCCAGACCAAAACTGGATAAGCCAAATTCTGCCACCCATGCAACTGAAAAGTAAAAGCCTTAAATCTGGGAAGAAAATACATGAAATATGGTAAGACAGTTGTGCATCAACACCTTTTTGTACATCCTTATTCCAACAGCAACAGATAAAGTACTTTGGAAGGGTTTTCCAAAACAGGAGACTGATTGGCTTTATTGCATAGCCAGGCATTGAGTTACCCCTACTTGAGTGCTCCGCTTCTGTAGTCCCTGATGGGTCCCTGGAACATCTAGACCTCTGCCACAAGCAGGTCTCTGGTGACCTGGAAAGCAGCAATGAGGGAACTCAGCTGAATCTTCTCACTGATGCTAACAGAAAGCCTGTATTCAATGTCTGCCATTTTGGTCAATAAATGAATTCAAACTGAAGACGGAAAGTCAACTGAGGGTTAAACAAAATCTTGTGAGTGAAAGCCATCATTTCTACTCTGTGTACAAACAGGTGAATCTCAGTCAGGATGTCATGTAATGCCAGCCCCTTCAAAGTCTTCAACTCTATGATATTTCTGTAGGCTGTGGTGAAGTCCTGATACAACATCCAGTCCAGAATGTTGGCACTGTCTGACTTGAGCAGGCATCCTGTGTAGGTGTAGATAGTCTCTTCAGTTACTTTCCCAAAGTCCATGTTGGTGCTCTGCAAAATGTCTTAGGGCCTTCACATATCTCTGCTGGAGAGAGTCACAAGTGCTTTCATTCCATCTTCACTTATATCAACTTTCTCTTCTTTAACCACATGTTCCAGGCAGGGGAACATGAGTTCAAGGGTCACGGGACCAAATTTGAGCCACATACTCCAAGACTACAAGGTGGGGATGAGCTTGGACAGATAGTTACAGATGAGGCAAAATCTGGTATTCTCGGTGAACTTCTCAATGACTCTTCTCAGGTCATTCTGGGCATCTTGAGTCATGGCATCAGCTTCATCCAAGATCCCCAGTTTAAACCTTTCTTAAATATTGTCCTTGTTCTGGAAAAGCTCAGTATTGGTCCTCAAAGGTTATATATCCCTCAGTTGTCAGAAATATTCAACTCCAAGACCATGAGGCCAAATTCTTTATCCTTGTATAACTGTTTAGCACAGGCAAGAATGGTGGATGTCTTTCTCGTCCTTGGAGGGCCATAGAGGAGCAGGTGTGGCAGTTGGTCTTCATTGATAAATTTCTGAATGATACTCAGAATGTCCTGATGGGAAATGAGATCATTCAGTGTCTGTGGCTGATATTTTTCAACCCAGGGAAGGTTCCTGATCTTAGCCACAGGGAGATGCCGCTGCTACTGCTGCTGCTTGAACTCTGAGCTATTCATGGCAAGAAAATTAAAGTGAACAGGGCCTTTGAGGTAGTGGTAGCTGCCAAACACCTGTATAACCAATGCTGAATTTTTTCCCAGACATTCAGCAATCTGCTGACATCTGTGAGTAACTTTATTTTTTTAAACAATTTTATTAAGAAAGAAATAGCAATGAGAGAGTTTCAAAACAGATCAGTAGGACAGTTTCAATAATAAATACATTGCACATTGTTGTCTCAGTGGTTATTCATTGTACAAGATGCAGACATGACATCCTGTCTACAAACACTATTAGAACAAATCTTATCCATTGAATTAATATAATGTAGCTGTATATCTATCCTAACTATTTTGAGTATACAGATACCAAATTGTCATTCATTTGAATCCTTGTTTTTTGTTTAGTTTTGTCAGAGAAGGGTATTGTACTTAAATTGTCATTTAAATACAATATGTGTGTGAATTCAGCAATATATTCCAATATAGTTCAGTAGTCCATAATAGTAGTGGGTCTTTCTGTAAGACTGGCAATGTCAGAAGTTGTTGACCTGACCATTATAAGGCCAGCATATCAACATGGCTTCACTCCTTATACCTCGTTTTCATACCTTTCTGCTTGACCAAGATAAAACAAGACCACTATGACAAGAAATGCAACTTTTGTATATCATAAGGTCAGTAAGTCACCTCAGGGTTTATCCTGAAACCCTGAACCACAGTTTATAGATACTTTGTCAGTGTCAGCCATGTGGATGAGTCATGGCCATTGCTAGATGAATTTTCTCTCTGTGAAAGCATGAGAGAAAGTTTTCTCTCCATGACATTCTCCTTAGGCACACTCTACATCATCAAACATATTCCTTTGTGGCCTCATAATCTTTTTGATCAGAAAATTTGGGACACAACTAAGTTACATGATGATACAGTATAGGTTCTTCCATGTCCAGAGCCTTTACTGACCTTGAAAGACTAGCACCAAAGTGTTAGCTGTCCTCACAGCCCTTCTTTTTCTCTAATTTTTGTTCTGCAAGCTTAGGTTGTTAACCCTTCAGAAGAAAAGCTTATCATTACCCTACAACATATGCAGTTGGGGTTAACCTAACTGTCTGAATAGCAAACCACTTAGGCATAACATTGAACAGGTATTTTACATCAAGTACTGATATATTAAACTTTAAGTCCCTACAGAATATCAAGAAAAAATTAAAAAATATTTAAAAATATGACCAACAATTACATTTTTTTACATAGAAATATAGAAATCTAACAATATACGGCATTGTAGTATGACAGTCCTGTGACATTTTTTTTTCTTGTCTCTATCTTTCATTACCCTTTTTTTTAAACAAACATTTACTTGAGAGAAAGTATGGCAACAATTGGTATGTCATGAGAAGTCCTACAACAATTGGTATGTCATGAGAAGTCCTACGTATTTAAAAGAACAGAATGGCAGGCATTCTAAGCATGACCCTACTATTACACATTGCTATCTACAGTGCAGTTGCTTAGTTCACAAGTATCAGCATACATAGTTAGTCAGAGTTTGAACCCTACTAATTAACTACTTGTTTCAAAAACCTGCTGATGTTTCTCAGGATCATTGCCTTACCCATCATGTGTGTATAAATGCATGGCTTTGTTGCTGTCATATGTCCTAACTTTTCTCCTTGCCCTCTCGTTGTTGTCTAATCCTTAAGTTCTCACTTTCTTTTTATTGTATTATACCTTTCTATTTATAATTCTTTTTTTGAGTTACTATACGAGGGAGATTATATGATATTTACACATGTGGGCCTGTTTTCTTTCACTTATGAGTATATCTTCAAATGGCATCTACGTAAATATAAATGCTTCAAGTTTATCATTCTTTACAGCTGAGCAACACTCCATTGTATAAAAATACAACATTTTTTTTTTCATTCATTCCTCAGGTGACAGTCATCTTGGTTGTTTTCAAGGTTTGGCTATCACAAATTGGGCTGCTATAAATGTAGGTGCACATATATTACTATGATGTGACGTTTTCAGTTCCTCTGGGAAAATTCCCAGTATTGGGATAACTGGCTTAAATGGGATTTCCAATCCTAGTTTTTTAAGGAATCTCCACACTGATTTCCATAATGCTCGCACCATTCTACATTCCCACAGCAGTGGAGAAGGGTTCCTTGATCCTCCCAGCCTCTCCAAAATTTGTTGTTAATTGATTTGCTTATGATAGCCATTCTTTGTGGGGTGAGATGGTATCTCATACTGTTTTAATTTGTATTTCATGGATGACTAGTGATGTGGAGCATTTTTTCATATATTTATTCACTTCTTTAATTTTGTCTTTTGAAGTGTGTGTTCATCTCGGATGCCCATTTCTGGATGGGGTCTCTATATTTTGGGGCCCTAGTATTTTTTAGTTCTTTATAAATTCTAGAAAGCAGACTTTTGTCTAAGTGCTTATTAGTTAGGATTTTTTTGAAATGTGTGGGTGTCTTTTCACTTTGTTGGTAATTTCTTTGACGTGCAAAAACTTCTCAATAAGAGGAGGTCCCAGCTGTCAATTCTTTCAAGTATTACCCGTGCTATTTGATTTTTGTTCATGAACTCTTTGCCTATCCCTATGTCTTCAAGAGTTCCTCCTACTTTGTCTTCCAGGAGATTAGTGTTTCTGTTTTAATGTTTAGATCTTTAATGCATTTTGACTTTAGCTTAGTGCATGATGATAGACTTGGGTCAAGTTTTAGTTTTCAGCATGTACAGAGCCAGTTTTTCCAGCACCATTTGTTAAAGAGTCTATCTTTCTTCCAGTAAGCATTTTTGGCCCCTTTGTAGAAGATCAGGTGTCTGAGTATGTTCATAGAGACTTTTGTATCTTGCAATCTATTCTATTGATCCTCAGGTCTATTTTGTTGGCAGTAGCATGCTGATTTTATCACAGTAGCTTTGTTGTATAATTTTAAGTCAGGAATTGTAATACCTCCTGTCTTGTCTTTGTTTATTTTATTTTATTTATTTATTTTTTCCGCCTTGTCTTTGTTGTGCAGGATTGCCTTTGTTATTTTAGGTCTTTTCTGCTTTCAAGTAAATATTAGGAATGATTTCTCTAGGTCTGGGAGGTATGTTGGTGGTAGTTTGATAGGCATTGCCTTAAATCTGTACAACAATTTTGGGAGTATGGGCATGTTCACAATGTTGGTTCTTCCTATCCAGGAGCACTTAGTATCATTCCATTTTCTGAAGTCCTCTACTATCTCTATTTTCAAGTACTTTAATTTTCCTCAATAAGATCTTTGACTTCTACTTTTTAATATTTTTATTGAGAAGCAAATAGCAATGAGAGAGTTTCACAAATGATTACTATTACATTTTCAATAACTAATACATTGCATATTGTTTTCTTAGTGGTTATTCCCTGTACAAGATGTAGACCTGATATCCTGTCTCAAACACTATTAGAACCTCTCTATTCATTGAATTAAGAGAATGCAGCTGTATATTTATCCTAACTATTTTGAGTATAAAGGTAGAAAACGTTCATTCCTTTGTATCCCCCTTTTTTGGTTAGTTTTGTTAGAGAAGGGCATTGCATTGTCATTTAAATACTGTAGTTGCATGAATTCAGCAAAATGTCCCAATATAGTCCTTAGTCCATAATAGTAGTGGGTATTCAATAAGACTTTCAATGTCCAAAATTGTTGACTTGAGCATTTTACAGCTCATCATATTAATATGGCTTTAGTTTTCATACTGCATTTTCATGCTTTTCTGCTGGATGTTAAGACAAAGAAAGAGCAAGAACTATATAACAAGAAATGTTACTTTTGTATCTGAAAATGTCTGTCAAATCCCCTCAGGATTTAATCTGCAACTCTGTACTGCAGTTTGTGAGTGTCAGCCATTTGGATGAGTCACAGCCATTGTTTGACCAATTTCCTCCTGTGAAAGCTTGAGAGAATGTTTTCTCTTCATGTGACTCTCCATAGGCACAGTATACATCATGAATCACTTTCCTCTGTGGCTCCAAGATCTCCTTGATCAGAAAATCTTGGATACAATTGAGTTACAGGATGTTGCAGTACAGGTTCTCCTATGTCCTGAGTCCTTACCAAACTTGAAAGGATAGGGCCAAAATGTTGGCTGTCCTTGTGGCCCTTCTTTTTCTTTAACTTTTGGTCTGCAAACTTAAGTTGTTAATCCTCCAGAAGAGCAGGTTAATAATACTATTACCCTATAATATAGGCAATTTAGCTTAACCTCACTATCTGTCTGAATATCAAAAATCTTAAACATAATATGAAACAGGTATTTTCCATCAAGTATTGATATGTTAAACTTCAAGTCCCTCCAGAATATGAAGAAAAAAGATTAAAAAGGTGAAAAATTAAAAGGAATAAACATTTACATAGTTGTACACAAAAATTTAGAAATCTAACAATATACAGCCTTGTCTCAGGAGAATCCTGTAACTTTTTTTGTCTCATGTTTTCATTTATTAAGCTTTTTGTATAAACAAACCTGTACTTGAGAGACAGTATGGCTGTAATTAGTTTGTCATGACAAGAAGTAAATAATTAGAAGACCAGAATGACAGGCATTTGAAACATGACCTGACCATTACACATTGATTTCTACAGTGCAGTTAATTCATTCACAAATACCAGCATATACAGTCAGGATGAGAGACCTACCAATTAACTGCTATCTTCACAAACATGCTGAAGATCCTCAGGACCATTGCCTTACCCATCTTGTACATATAAATGTATGACTTTGCCCCTGTCATGTTTTCTAGCTTTACTCCTTGAACTCACTTGTTTAACTAATTCTGAACTAATTCTTGCTTTCCTTTTAATTCTTAACTAATTCTTGCTTTCCTTTTAATTGTGCTATGTCTTTCTATTTTTATTTCTTCTTTTGAGTTCTTATTCTAGGGAGACTATATGATATTTATACATGTGGGTCTGGTTTATTTCCCTTATGAATATATCTTCAAGTGGCATCCATTCACATATAAAGGCTTCGAGTTTATCATTCTTTATAGCTGAGTAGTACTCCATTGTATAAAAATACCACATCTTCTTCATCCATTACTCAGGTGATGGACATCTTGGTTGTTTCCAAGATTTGGCTATCACAAATTGGGCTGCTATAAATGTAGGTACACGTATATCACTATGATATGACATTTTCAGTTCCTCTGTCAAAAGTCCCAGTAGGGGGATAGCTGGTTTGAATATGATTTCCAATTCTAGTTTATTATCAGAGTCTCCAAACTGATTTCCATAATGCTTACACCAGTTTATATTCCTACCAGCAGTGGAGAAGAGTTGCTTTTTCCCCACAGCCTCTCCAATATTTGTTGTTGGGTGATTTCTTTATGATAACCATTCTTTCTGAGGTGAGATGGTATCTCAGTGTTGTTTTAATTTGCATTTCATGGATGGCTAGTGATGTGGAGAATATTTTCATATATTTATTCTGTTCTGTAATTTCATGCTCTGAGAAGTGTTTATTCATCTCGGATGCTGATTTCTGCATTGGATCTTTAAATTTTGGGTCCCTAATAGTTCTTTATAAATTCTAAAAAGCAGACCTTTGTCTAAGTGCTTATTAATCAATATTATTTTTTGAAATTTGTGAGTTGTCTTTTCACTTTGTTGGTAGTTTCTTTGACATGCAAAAACTTCTCAATAAGAGGAGGTCCCAGTTGTTAATTCTTTCAAGTGTTACCCATGCAATTTGATTTTTGTTCATGAACTCTTTGCCTACTCCTACGTCTTTAAGAGTTCTTCCTACCTTCTCTTACAGAAGATTTAATTTTTATGTTTTCATGTTTAGATCTTTAATCCACTTTGACTTTAGCTTAGTGCATGATGATAGACCCGGGTCAAGTTTAAGTTTTCGGCATGTAGAGAGCCAGTTTTTCCAACACAATTTGTTAGAGAGTCTATCTTTCTTCCAGTAAGCATGTTTGGCCCCTTTGTCGAAGATCAGGTGTCTGAGTATGTTCATAGAGACTTTTGTATCTCCTAATCTATTCTATTGATCCTCAGGTCTATTTTGTTTCCCTAAAATGTTGATTTTATCACAGTAGCTTTGTTGTTAATTTCAAGTCAGGAATTGTAATGCCTCCTTCCTTGCCCAGGATTGCCTTTGTTATTTTAGGTCTTTTCTGGTTCCAAGTAAATATTAGGAATAATTTCTCTAGGTGTGGGTGGTGTATTGGTGGTAGTTTGATAGGTATTGCATTAAATCTGTACAGCAATTTTGGGAGTATGGCCATGTTCACAATGTTGGTTCTTCCTATCCAGGAGAACTTAGTATCATTCCATTTTCTGAAATCCTCTATGACCTCTTTTATCAGAGTAGTGTAATTTTCCTTGAAAACATGTTTGACTCATTTAGTTAGGTGAATTCCAAAGTGTTTTATTTTTTGTGGTGCTATTGTAAAAGGTATTGTTTCTCTAATTTCCCTCTCAATGTGTTTGTTATCTGTGTAGTGGCATGCTATTGACTTTTGGATATTGACCTTATCATGTTATACTGCTGAATTTGTGTATCAATTGTAATTGCTTCTTGGTGAAGTATTTCGTGTCTTCCAAGTAAAATATGTCTTCTGCAAAAAATGATAATTTAACTTCTTTACCTATTCTTACTCCTTTTATTTGTCTTTCTTTTTTAATGGCTATAGCTAATGATTCCAGAGCTAAATTGAATAGAGGGGTGATAAAGGACATTCTTGTCTTGTTCAAGATCTGAGAGTAAAAGATTTCAATTTTTCTCCATTTAGAATTATAATAGCCATTTGGTTTACATAGATGGCTTTTATCAGATTGCAATAGAGACCATCTATTCCAATTTTCTGTAGGACTTTGAGCATGAATGAGTGTTGGACTTTGTCAAAAGCCTTTTCTGCATCAATTGAGATGATCATGTGTATTTTAGATTTTACACTATTGATATAGTGCATTACATTTATACATTTGCATATATTGAACCATTCTTGCATACCTGGGATGAGTCCTATCTGGTCGTGGTATATAATATTCTTTTTTTTTTTTTTTTTTTGTGTGTGTGTGTGTGTGTGTGTGTGTGTGTGTAGCCAGCTCAGCCCACCAGGGGGTGGTGCTGGCTGGCATGTGGTGCTGGGGGATTGAACCGTGGTCCCCGTGCTTTAGCAAGCTTGTTCTAAGTAGGTGCTTTAGACCACTGAGCCATCTCACCAGCCCCTATAATATTCTTGATGATTTGCTGTCTTCTATTTGTTAGAATTTTATTGAGAATAGTTGCATCAATGTTCATGAGGGAGACTGGCCTGTAGTTGCTTTTTTAGTTGTGTCTTTCCCTGGTTTTGGTATCAGTATAATACTTGCCTCCAGGAATGATTTTGGGAGGACTACTTCATTTTCAATTTTAATGAAGAGTTTGAGGAGTATAGGGATTACATCTTTCATAAATTTGTTGTTGAACTCAGCTGTGAATCCATCAGGGCCTGGACTTTTCTTTGTCCATAGGTTTTTATTCCATTTCTTGGTTCATTGGCTGTTATTGGGTTATTGAGAGTTCTTATATCTTCTTGATTCAGTTTTTAGTAATTTGTTTCTTCCTAGGAATTTGTCCATTTCTTCTGTGTCTTTTATTGTGTTACAGCAAATTTTCTCAAAGTTTCTATTGACAATCTTCTGAATTATACTGGGTCTGTGGTAGTTATACCCTTTTCATTCCTTGTTGCTTGTATTTGAATTTTTTCTTTGCTCTATTTAATGAGGTTAGCTAGGCGCTGATCAATTTTATGAACTCTTTCAAAGAACAAGCTTTTTGATTTTTTAATTCTTTGAACTGTTTTCTTTGTCTTAATTGAATTCATTTCTGCTCTAATGATTATGATTTCTTCCCATCTTTGGGCTCTGGGTTTGGTTTGCTTTTCCTTTTCTAGTTGTTGGAGGTGCAGCATTAGGGTATTTATTTCTCCCCATTCTGTTTTCCTAATGTGTGAGTTCACAGTTATGAACCTCCCTCTGAGAAGTGCTTTCATTGCATCCCATAAATTCTGATAAGTTGTGCTTGAATTTTCATTGAATTGTAGATATTTTTGAATTTTGTGTTTCCTTTCATCTGTGACCCATTGGTTACTGAATAGGGTGTTGTTTAATTTGCACATATTTATGTGGTTTTTCTGTTTTCTTGTTTTGTTTATTTCTAGTTTCCTTGCAGTGTGATCAGATAATATGCATGGGATAATTTCTGTTTTCTTGTATATACTTAAGCATGACTTATGGACTATTATGTGGTTTATTTTAGAATATGACCCAAGTGCAGCTGAAAAAAATATATTTTTAGCTGTTGTTGGGTGGGACACTCTGTATATGTCCACCAAGTCCATTTGTTCCAAGCTCTGGCTCAGTTCTGCTACTTCTTTGCTAATTTTCTTTCTGGATGATTTGTCTTTTTGGGATAAAGGGGTGTTAAGGTCTCCTGTTAAGACTGTGGTATTGGATATTGGATTTTTCATGCCCATTGAGATTTGCCTTATATACTTGGATGCTCCCGTTTTTGGTGCCTATACATTTATGAGTGTTACCTCTTTCTCTTGAATATTTTCCCTAATCACTGTATAGGGGCATTCTTTATTTCATTTGATCATTCATGGTTTGAAGTTGAGACAGTCTGAGAACAGAATTGCTATTCCTGCATTTTTCTGAGGTGCTGGGGCATGCATTATTATTTTTTTCCATCTTTTGACTTACAGCCTATGAATTTATTTTTGAGTTAAGTGTTTTTCTTGTATACAGCATATTGTTGGATTGTGTTTCCTAATCCACTGTTCCACTCTATTTCCCTTAATTGGTGAATTGAGTCCATTTACATTGATGGTTATAACTGAGATGTACTGATTTAAGATCAACATGTTATTTACCTGCTGTTGTTTACTCCGTTTTCTCTTGTGTTGAATTGTTTGCCCTATTTAGTGGGTTCCTTTTTTTCTTGTTCATGGAGTTCTGATCATTTTGTTCCTTCTCTAGAACATCTTTAAGTAGTCTGTGTAGGGTTGGCTTTGTCGTCATGACATTCTTTACTTGTTCTTTGTCATGGAAGTATTTCACTTCTCCATCCAACTTGAAAAAGAGTTTTGCAGGGTATAGTAGTCTGGGCTGGAATTTGTTTTCATAGAGGACTTGAAGTACTCTGCTCCATGCTCTTCTTGTCTTCATGATTTGTGAAGAGAAGTTGGCTGTAATTCTGATGGGTTTTCCTTTGAATGTGATCTGCTTCTTTTCTCTAGCAGCTTTCAGTATATTGTTCTTGTGCTGAATATTTTAACTTATTCTATATCTCTTTGTCTCTAATTCATGTGATCTATTTTTTCCTGTGTTGCTCATTCAAGGGATCATTTGCTTTTCCTAATCTCTTCTATTTTTTTATCAGTGTCTTCTTGAAAAGCAGTTATTAATTCTTTTGCTTCAGATATTATTTCTGGTCTCATTTCCTCTATATGTTTCTGCATTTTATTCTTTTCTTCAGATGGTATTAATTCAGAGACTTATTTTTTATTTCAGAGATTAATTCTGATATGAATTCCTCTATACCTTTCTGCTGTTGTTTCTTTACTTTAGACACTATTAACTTAGACATTTCAGCTGTGCTAGTGTCCTCTGCACTGGTTCAGGGCTAGGGACCTGAGATTGCATTTTGCTCCTTCTCTTTATCATGTATAGCACTGTCCTCTGACCTTTGGTGCTGTTATAACCTTTGCCCATACTAAAATCTGTGTGCAGATCCAGCAATTTTGAGATCATCCAGTTGTGTCTGGCATGGGTCTGGCTACTGTGCTCAGCTCCTTCTTGCTGAAGCCCTGGGAGGTGAACCTTTTATGCTCCTCTTCCAAGATGTTCTGCTCCTGGAATAGCTGGGTGATTTTGGCCCCTAGTTTCTCTTCATGGACTTCAGTTGCAGAGTTTCACCCCAGGCCTGTATGCCAAGCCTGGGCTTGGTCTGGAGTGGTCCAGGGAGCATGTAATGTGCAGGGGGCATTACAGTGCAGAAGCTCTCCCACACACTCACACTGGGCTTGTGTGGGTCTGGAGGTGTCCCGAGAGTGTGGCAGAAGTTCTCACACACAAGGTGGGCTTTGGCTGGCTTTGGAGGGGTTGAGAGGTCCTTAGAGTGCTGTGAAAGGTCTCACTCATGCAGCAGGCTTGGGCTTGGCCCAGAGAGGTCCAGCAGGAAGAGGGGAGTGCAGAAACTCTCCCACACACTCACCATGGCCTGGGTTTGAGAGGGTCTCGAGGGGTCCTGAGAGCATGGTGGAAGTTTTCACTCACTCTTATCAACTTTGATTTGTAAACATGTTCATTTTATGACTCAGCTTTGTGATAAATGGGTCTGAAAAGTAATTTTTAGAGCACATATAGCCTAATTCTATGTCACATAGAATTCAGCATTAGTTCATTTGTTTTGTTTTGTTATTAACACATAGATTAATCTGTTACAATCTTTAAAAAAAACTTATTTTAAGAACTATTTGTTCTCAGAAATTTTGCCCCTATGCTGGAAACACCAAAATATTCCACTTGTACCTGTTTACTGTAGTTAGATTTGATTTGCAATTCAGCTGTAAAACTAGCACAAATGTCCAATACTCTTGTCTTATCTGTTTTATTCCTGCTTCCTTTGCCAGTAAATGCAAACTTGTGTGAATGGTTCTGACTCCCCCCTGGTGGAGGTCAGGCTAATTTTGCCAAGATTAGTCATTTCCTTTGGAGCACAGACAATGCTGATAAAACTGGAAGAAGCAAGGGAAAATCGAAACATAAAAGTAAAGATGAACAGATGCAGCGGTGCTTAGGGTGGCATTTAGAGGGCTAGAACATGTCAGTTAGAAAGAAGAGGATTATCACTTAGTGTGTTTGATTTTGAGATAAACTTTCAGAAAATATTTATAATTACTTGAAGTAAATAATATAATTATTGAAGAAATTATAAGTGTAGTATGTGTTAAAATTTTTAAAAATGCAAAAGCAAAATTTATGAGAAGATAAATAAAACAATACAAATATGAGCAATCCTGAAATTGAGGACAATTTCATTCTAGTGCATTCAGTAGTTACTTTCAGCAAATAACTTCTCTTTAGTCCTTAGTGTTCCTATTCATGAAGCTAATTAGGTTCTTTTCTCCTGTTCCAGTGTGCATGCCACCATTCTTGTCCTAGTTACTTTTTTCTCATTGCTGAGACAAAATACATCACACCAAAAATTAAGGAAGGAAAGGTTTATTTAGCTCACAGTTTGTGAAGATTTCAGCCCATTTCAGCTGGCTCCAAGACAGAGTGGTGTTGCACAGGGGCAACAGTTCAAGGTGGCAGAATAAATCAAAAGCAGCATCAACAAAAGGGAGAAACAACTCTCTTTTCCTCAATTATATTGTATATTGGCTAGCTTCCAACATCCACACCTTCTTGGTTCCCTCCTCTTCCACAAGTTGAGGATATTTGCAAAGTAAGGACACTGGCTCTTTGCTGAAGTACTTAGTTGAATATTTAACCTTCTCAAGTTGACACAGAGAACAACAACCTAGAGTAGTAAGAGCATGGATTTTCACCCCAGGTGTCAACCACAACACCTTTCTTTGACATCTCTTTCACAATCTCTCTCTCAATTTCTTGAACTTGCTTCATTTTTCCTTGTTAAAGATTTTGTTAGTGATAACAGTCTATAGTATTATGGGTATAGGCATTTTGGCTATAAGCAAAAGAACTAGCTTCCCTTTAATTTAAACAAAATTTTAACTTGTCTTAGGAAACAGAATAGTGAACAGAGCCTAAGGATGGCTAAATGATCAGGTTAGGAACAACAATTTCCTCAACTATCTGTTTCAGGACATAGAGGATGATTGAGTTTAGGTCTCATGGCAAGGACAAATAGGAGATAGAGGTCTTTAATTATTAAAGTCCACCAAGATTGAATGCATTGAGAAAGCATTTTCTCAGTAGAAGAGTGTTACCAAAAAGTTTGTAGGCTAAGTAGGCCAAAACCAAGGATAATCATGCAATGGTTCTGTGACTCCAGTTCTATTTTCTTTAGTTGCATGTGAAAAGTGAATTAGAATAATTTCTAGACTCTTAAGTAAATACGGCCAATGGTATGGGATTCTTTGATACAGGATAGGTTCCCAAGATGTGATATTTAGGGTATAGTCCTCTCTTTAAGGGGCATGAGTTAAAGTGAAACACATCAGTCAATGTCTTCCATTGTCTGTAATGATACACTTTTAATGAGTTCTTTGCTCTGTTGCAGTAGTCCATTATAATCCACCAGCAATTTCCACACATGAATGAATCTCCATGCCTCTATCAAAACAGTCAAATGAATAACTCTGACTGCTTAAATTATGGTTTAATAAAATATGGCTTTAATAATTATAAATTGGTCAAAGCAAAGTTGATCCTCACCTTAATTTATCATATTTTTGAAATTATTTATGTAAACCCATAGTACTTCTATGCTCAGAACAAGGCCTCCTTCCAAAGGGCTCAAAAGATTTAGAGAAGTTTTATTATTCTGCTTACTTTCTTTCAGAGATAAGACAGTTGTCAATAAAACTAAGCTTTCAAAAATTCTTCTTAGAAAATGCATTAACATAGAATGAGGTAGCAATGGTAGAATTTTAATGATGTTATACCAAATGTTACTTGTTTTACCAGTATAGAATTAATATCCATCATATTAACTAACATGTTTGGTTGCACATTTTCATCTATAAAATAGAAATTTGTCTTTATCACCCTAAACAAAGCCATGCTGAATATCTTCCCATTTTAAGTACTGGTGGGAAATAGGGGAGAAGGCAAAATATCCTCCATTGTCACACAAAATATTGTATTGTAGCAAGAGATCACTTTTGGGTTTCAAATAAATAATAATATAATTTTTGGGCCTACAACTGTTTTTTTCCCCCCAGAAGATCAGGTCAGTGATTTCTGGAGATAGTAACACGTGCTGCTTTATTCAGATTTGATTCTTCAGCTCCCAGACCCAGTTCTGTCAGTCTCCCAAAAGATGGGCAAATCTGGAACCACAGCCTGTCCTCCTTTGGTTCATATTCTATAACTCAGTAATTTTTTGTCAGTGTTATGAAGAATGGAACATAATTTTCATGTGCCTGTTTGGAGGACAGTCATTTGGCACTTTGAAGTGAATTTCACCCATAGGCATTGTATTAAAATAGAATTTAGCTTTATACAAACTCTACTCATATTAATCATGTCCTCAGAGCACTTCATCACTGTGTACTAATATCTTGGTTTCTGCAGTGGGTAAACACAGGCTGCATTCCAGGCTGCATTTTCAGAGTGGGAGTTGGTTGTGGGACTCCAGATGTTTTAAACAGAGCAGATGGTTTTAAAACCTCAGGTACCACTTTTCTACATTGACGTCATCTCTAACGAGTAGCTGCCATTGTTGCTGGAGTACTCAAACTCTTGCTTGAAATAAGAAAAAGTGTAGCATCTATTATTTGATGATTTAATGGCAGGCTTCAGAGACAAGAAGGAATGCTGTGCTCTGGGCTTTGTTTCTTCTAACAGAACAACAACAATCTGAAAGGCTGGAGATATGCTTGAATAAATAACTTTTAATTACAACATAGCACACTATCCCAAATTATACTGTTTGAAGGAAAATAATCCTATATTAAATATGCGGGTCTCCAGGTTAGTACTTGGATCCCCAATGACTTAATTTTATATCATACCGAAGTATTACATGAAGCCATCCAATTCTATGTCAACTACACCTTCCAGTTTCTTGTTGTAAGCATGGATATTGACAAATCTGTCATGGTGTCTCCAGTTCTGCTGTAGGAATGTTTCTTCAATTAACTTTTCTCCCTCCTTCGTCATTCTCCTCACATAGCTTAGTATTCTATAATTGTTTTTTTGCATTCTTGTCACTCTTTTTTATATGAACAAATTTGCTAAAGTGATTTATGATTAGGATGTCAAATATGTTTCATAACTCTAAAAAGGTTTAAGAAGTTACTTTTGTAATGCCTACAGTAGTGCTTACACCAGGGGCTGACACGTGATAAATTCTCAACTAACATTTTTTTTCTTCATTTTTCCCCCATAATTTTATTGAGAAACAAATAGCAGAGACAGTTTCAAATCCAACTGGTAGGACAATTTCAATAATTAACACGTTGCATAATTCTTCCTAGTGGTTAATTGCTGTACATGATGCGGGCATGATATCCTATTTACAAACACCATTAGAACAAATCCCTCTATTCATTAAGAGAATGTAACGATATATCTATTCCAACCACTTTGAATACACAGATACAAAATGGACATTCATCTGTATCCCCTTTTTTTGTTAAGTTCCATTATTTGAATATTATAGGTGTGTAAACTCAGCAAAATATTCTAAAAGAGTCCAGTAGCCCATAATAGTATTGGGTCTTCTGTTTAACTGGCAATGTCAGAAATTGTTGACCTGAGTCCCCCACAGCTCAACATAACAGTATGGCTTTACTTCCTATATTTAGTCTTCATACTCTTCTACTGGATGGTTAAGACCAAGGTAAAGCAGGACCTATGCAACAAGAGTGGTAGCTTCTGGGTCTGATAAGGTCAGTGAAATACCCTCAGGACTTATCCTGAGATCCTGTACCTCAGATTGTAGATCCTTTGTCAGTGTCAGCCATGTGGATGAGTCACTTAATTGGTCACTTAATTGCTTGGCCAGTGTGCTCTCTGTGAAAGCCTGAGAGAATGTTTTCTCTCTATGTGACTCTCCTTAGGCACACTCTACATCATCGATATCTTTCCTCTTTGGCCCCATAATCTTCTTGATCAGAAAATTTGGGACACTACCGAGTTGCATGACGTTACAGTACAAGTTCTCATATGTCCTGAGTCTTAATTGACCTTAGAAGGCTAGGGCCAAAATGTTGGCTTTCCTTGTATCCCTCCTTTTTCTCTAATTTTGGTCTGCAAACTTAGGTTGTTAACCCTCCAGAAGACAAGCTTATTGTCAGTACCATACAACTTAGGCTGTTAAGCTTAACCTCACTATCTGTCTGAATATCAAACATCTTAGGCATAACATGGAACAGGTATTTTTCATCAAGTATTGATATTCAACTAACATTTGGGTATTGGTCATTGCAGTCAGTTCAGAGGAAACCTCAGTCAGAACCACACTACTGATCCCTTCCTTCTAGTCAGTGTAAATACAGCATTGCCACAAGTGTGGGAAAAGAAGAAAGATTTTAAGACACTTAAAGGTTGTAAATATATACTTGTAGTGATTAGCTATTTTTAGCATTTTTCTACTAGACTAAATTAACAAAACTATCTAGGATGGGTTTAATTATGGAATACACATATAGCCAATTAATATCATGTTTCTCATAGGGAAAGATTGACCAGTGGTGCTAAGTTGTAGTGAGATAGAATGAATTAGTTCTGTTGCACAGTTGGTTAACTATAAATGAAGACAATATACTATTTCAAATAATCTAACAGAGAATTTTGAATGCTTAACCATTAAAAAATGATAAATAGGTCCAGTGAGATAGCTCAGCAGACTAAAGCACCTGCTTAGGCAAGCTTAGACAAGTGCAGGGACCACAGTTCAATCCCTAGCACCACATGTTACACCAGCCCCACCCCTAGGATGGGCTGAGCTGGCCAGAGTCTGGGTGTAGTGGTACACACCTGTAATCCCAGCACTGGGGAGACTGAAAGCAGGAGGATCACCATGAGTCTGAATTTCGTAGTGAGATACTACAACAACCAGGTACATAAAAAAAGAAATAAAAATGGAAATGGTAAATATTTCAGGAGATAGATGTGTTTATTGTTGAACATTCTAGAATATATACATACATCAAGAAATCACATGATTTCTTACATTGTAGTCTAGATCTGAAATATCCCCCAAAGCTTATGTTTTAAAGGTTTGCTCATCAATGTAATAATCTTCAGAGGTGGAGCTTTTGGGACATGATTGGATTAAAAAAGCAATGTTATCATCAATAGACTAATGCATTCTATTTGTTCACTTATTTTTATTTTATAGTTATGTGAGAGCCCAAATTTGAAGATGAATAACTTTAGACATTGGTTTAATATCCCATAAAATATAGAAATGTTACTAAATACTAAATTCTATACTAAACAGTAAGGGTTTAAGGGCAAGGGAGATAGCTCAGTGGCATAAGCACCTGCCTGGCAAGTAAGTGCAAAGTCCTGAGTTCGATCCCTGGAACTGAAAAATAGAATAAAAATAAGAAAATAATAATAAAAAGAAAAAAAGTTTCAACAAACAAGCAAACAAAAAACAGGGCTGGCCAAATAGCTCAGAAGATTAAAACGCCTGCTTAGGCAGACTCAGGGGACAGAAGTTTGATCCCCAGGCCTGCTGTGCCAGCCCTGCCCCTGCGGTGTGCTGAGACAGCGTGGTGGCGTGCCCCTGTATCCCAGTGAGACACTATAGACCCTGTACTAAATACATAAAAAGACAAAAAACATGTAATCAACATCTGTATCCTGATGGCATTAAGCTTCTGTTTAAAGCAATATATATATATATATATATATATATATCATACCACATATATAAACATACAAATATGGTACAAAAATAGTACATAAAGTGTATCTGTATTTTAGCTAGTGTGGTTAATGATATATATCATATGTACTACTTATGAATATATATATTATATATAATATATATACATGTATTGAACAAACTTCAAATGTACATTTTAAGGATATAACATTTAATTACTTTGAAATTGGTTGAAACATATTAAAATAAATATGATCAACATTACAGGAAAATTCTGAGATACATAGCTATAAATCTAATATATTTGGAATAATGCACACAACATTTCATTTATTTTACTACTACCATACTTTAAAAGTGATAAGTACAAGTGTAATAGTCCACCAAAGCAATTATAACACAAACATACATTGGCGATAAACAGTATAAATTTATTTTTTATGGCTTTGGAGGCTTGAAGTTGAAGGTACAGACATCAGTACATTGCTGTCTAACAGAAGTCTGCCTTCTAATGCGTGTTCTTTGTGTTTTCATATGGAAGTATGGGCGTAGGATCTCTCTCAAGCTTCTTCTCTGAGCTCCCAACACTATCACTGCAGGCGTTAGAATTTCAACTGATAAATTTAGGAAATATACAAAATTTGAATCACAGTATAAAACTTGTAATGCATAATACCACGGCTCAATGCACCACTATGTCTCTTACTGATATACTACAAATTCCTTCAAGGTTTTCATATACCCTTGAGGGATAATGTAATGTAATAATTCAATGCTGTTGTAATTTTTTTTAAAAAAAATTGAGTTATTTTAAGTACAATCTTTTTTGGTTATTTTTGATTATATATTTTGCATGAACAGCTTGATGAATATAATCATTACTCAGAACAAAGAACATTTCCCATATCTGAGAATTTCCTCACTCTGCTTCCAAATCAATACACATCACCTACAAGAGTTAGCCATCACAGTATTGCTTATCATCCAAATTAATTCATATGTTCCTAAAATTTATATAAATTGAATTGCATAGTATTTACTGCTCTGGTTTCTTCAGATTAATATATCCTTGACATATATCTAGTAGTTTTGTCATTACTTTATTTTTATTGCCAACCAGTATTTCACTGTAGAAATACATCACAGTTTGGCTATGCATTCTCTTGTTGACAGATCTTTGATTGTTAGGATGTGTTAACTATTTTGAATAAGCTTGTTATGTGACAATATTTTGTGTGAATTTCCATGTAGAAATATATGCCCACTTCTCTTGGGTAAACATTCAGGAGTGGAAAGGAGAAGTCATTGTGGGAAGCATATTTAACTTTGCTTTGTAGTTGTGGAGAGCAAACCCAGTTACCCTGTAGCACCAAGATGTGTCTGTAGCCCTTTCCTTTTTTATTTACGTGAAAAGCCAGGATGGCTTTTCACTTAAAATCCCTTTGCCCCAGCCTCCTTAGCATCTGGGATCATGGGTATGTACCATTGAGCATAGAACATTTAAAATGATAAGGAAGTGAGGATTTTGGAAAAAAATTTATACCATTTATATTCAAAATAGAAAAATATGGGAATTTTATTTTTTCCACATCCATGCCCAAACTTAGTACATTTAAGCTTCTTAAACTTTAGCCAATCAAACAGGAGGATCACTATAAATCTGAGCTGTGTAATGAGACCCTGTACAAAATATATAAATGAAAAAATTCTTTTTAGCCTATATAAGGAATAGAAAATGATATATAATGAGTTTTTAATTTTAATTTACCTGACAATAAGGGAAAAAATTCACTGTACTATCATTGGGTATTCTTTTATATTTATTTGAGAAAAGTTTGGCTATTGTTTTACTGGAAAATGTATCTTTTTTTCTGGTGCTGGGGAGATAGCTTAGTGGCATAGGCACCTACCTGACAAATGCAAGGTCCTGAGTTCGATACCTGGTACGAATATTTAAAAATGAAATTGAAGGTTCATTTGCTTTGTAACAGTTAGGTATATATTCTGCATGATAGTTTTCTAAAATACACAAATATACAATTCTATAGGTGAGCAGCTTGCCCTGTCTTAAAATATGCTTTGAAGAGAAAAAATTTTAATTTTAATATCTCAATGTATCATTTTTTTCTTTAAAGTGAACATCTTTTGTATTATAAGATTTCTTTCTTTCTTCTTTCTTTCTTTCTTTCTTTCTTTCTTTCTTTCTTTCTTTCTTTCTTTCTTTCTTCTCTCTCTCTCTCTCTCTCTTTGTATTTTAGAGAAGGGTCTACAGGGTGTTTAGGGTCTCACGACTAGATCAGACTTTTAGTGATCTGCCTGTTTACAGCCTCTCAAGAGCTGGGATTACAGGCATGCACCACCGCACCCAGTCTCAAGTACCATCTCAGCATACCCCAGGGTTGGGGCTGGCACAGCAGACCCAGGAATTAAACCTTGACACCTGTACCTGCTTGCAGGTACTTTAATCTGCTGAGATATTTGGCCGGCCCTAAAACTGGATTTTTTTTTTATTATAGTACCGGGGATCGAACTCAGGACTTTGCACTTTCTAGGCAGGCACTTATGCCACTGAGCTATATCACCAGCCTCAATAAGCTTTCTTTTCTATATCAAATTCGTAAAGATAGTTCTTCAGCTTTTTTCTTTTTTCTTAAAGATTTTATGCTTAAGCTTTTATTTTTGTGGTCTTTGATCTTCCTTGAATTAATTTTTACATAGGTCTGAGAGCTCCTACCTGACTTGTTGAATATTGAAATATCCCACTAGTCTGTCAAACTAAGTATTGTTTATCTTCTTCAGGACTGTCTATTATGCTCCATAAACTAATTTTTCTTATACTATATGCAATAGATTATTCCAGATTTTAAGTAAATATTTTAATCAAGTAATATAAATCTTCCAATAGTTTAAAAAAATCACTTCTTTAGTACATTTGCAGTTCATGGAGTTTATAATCACCTCAGGAGTAGTCACATGTACATACCACAGCTGGGTTTCATTTAAAACTCCTTCCCCATTCCTCTCTCATTCTATTTCTTCGATTCCCTATATCCCATTTGCATTCCTGTTATTATTAATCTTAGCTTATGCTATCATGCATAATATTTACATTCACTGAGATTTTTAGGTTCTTGTTCACAGCACATCTTTAGTCTACTTATTTCCCTTTCCTGTCCTCTCACCCCCTGTGCGTTTCCCCTTGGATCACTTCCCTATTGCAAGGTCCATCTCCTTGTCTCCTTTTATTCGTTCTTATCATTCTCTTTGCACTTTGCCTCACCCAAATGAAAGGAACTATATGGCATTTAAACTTGAAGGTCTGAATTTTTTAACTCAACATTATACTTTTCAGGTTTATCTATTTTCCCACAAATGAATCATATCTGTCATTCTTATAGTAGAATAGTTTTTCATTATATATAGATTTTTAAGTTCTTTCTCAATCTTTTATGGCTACTGCAGTTCATTTGCATTGAATATAAACTGTGGAATTAGTGTTCCAAATTTTAATTGGAAATATCAATAGATCTATAGACCAGTCAGTTAATAACTGATATTTTGGTTGCATTGATTCTCCTAATATCTATTTATAGTATTTTTGTATATTAATTAAGATAGCCTTTGTGTTATTTATGGTTTCTTTTTCTCCTTTAGCTTATAAAATTATGTATTTATGGTGAACAACATGAAGTTTCGATTATTATTTTTTGTTTTTTGAGATAAGGTCTTGCTAATTCAGGCTGCCTTTAAAAACACTGTGAAGCCCAGTATGGCCTCAAACCGTAGCAATATTCTTGCTTCAGACTACCAAGTGCTGATATTACAGATATGTACCACCATGTGGTACAATTTATATTTGTATATAAATATCAAAATAGTATGTTTTGATATTTATATACATTCTGAGGTGTTTAAATAAAGTTGCTTAATATATGTACTTCCTTACACTAATTTTGGGGGTTGAAAAAACTTATTCTTGCACTCTATTAGCAATTTTCAAGTATACATCATATTGTTATTAAGTATAGGAACTGGGATGCACAACAGAACCGTTGAATTTACTCCTTCTTTCTACCTGGAATTCTGTCCTCTGACCAACATTTCTACTTTCCCCCCATTGCTTCTCAGCCTCTGGCAATGATTATCTTACTCTTTTCTATGAATTCTTTTTTTTTAAGATTCGACCTATAAATGAGATTGTATGTTCTTTGTCCTTCTGTGTCATGGTGTTTATTATTTCACCCATGATTTTGCAAATGTTAAATAGTATTCCGGTGCATGCATGTGTGTGCGTGCCTACATCATTTTCTTGATTCACATCTCTGTTGATACATACTGAGATTGATTTTACATCTTGACTTTTATTAATAGTGTTGCAATGGACACAAAAGTCCTTATTTCTTTCTCAAATACAGATTTTGCTTCCTTTAAATGTATTCCTAGCAGTGTGCTGGTTGAACGACACTGCAGTTGTATGTCTAATTTTGCGAGGAACCTCCACCCTGTTTTCATATGGTTGTACCGAAGTACCTTCTCACCAACAGTATGTAATTGTTCCCTTTTCTCTATTCTAAAACTAGTTATCTTTCATCTTTGGGTTAATGGTCAATACAACAAATGTGCACCACTATCTCAATTATGCTCTTAATTTGTACTTTGTTAGTGGCAGTAGTAGAGAACTTTTACAAATAATGAAAATTATTTCTTCACTCTGTTGTCTTTTTCTACTTTCAGTTTTGTCCTTGTGTTTTTGAGATTATATTCAACAAATTATTACCCAGATCAATGTCATGAAATGCTTTTTTGCTTTCTTCTAATAGTTTTATAGTCTTAGGTATTACACTTAAGTCTGTAACTTTTTTATTCTTTATATGACATGAGGCAGAGTATAATTTTATTCGTGTACATGTTGTTATCCTCTTTCACATGTACTGTTTTATTAAAGATATAGTTTGCTCCCCACTATGTGTTTTTGGAACCTTTATTGAAAGTCAGCCTAACTTGAATATATGATTTTATTTATTTTTCTTCAATATAGATATACATAATTATATATATATATATATATATATATATATATATATATATATAGATCATATACATCATAGGGAGCTTGTACCTGTATGCGATATATTTTGATTCCTCTTCTTTTCCAATCTGCTCTTCTCCTTTAAGCTGTCTTTCCATCTCTATTTATAAAACTTTATTAATGTACATTTTATTATGCTTTTCATTTTCCCTAACTTCCTCTCCCATTCCTCTTTCTTTTAGAGTAATTTTTTCCTATTTCACAATATTTATTGTACATTTGGTGCTTAATTATTCTTTCAATTTCTTATACCACGGAGACAATGTGATATTTAGACATACATGTCTGATTTGTTTCACTTAAAAGTGTGGTCTCAACTTGCATCTAGTTATCTAGAATTGTTTCAAGTTTATCCTTCTTTATGGCTGAGTAGTACTTCATAATGTATAAGAAATACAACTTTCCTTTTTATTATTCACTTTATTGGCATTTGAATTATTTCCGAGATCTAATGATTATAAGCTCTGCTGTTATTAACATGAATGTGCATATTTAACTGCAGTATAAAATTTTTAATTCTTTAGGGAAAAATTAAAGTTAATTAGAATTAATTTTCCTAGAAAAGAAATAGCTGGGCCAAATGGGACCCCTAATCACAGTTGTTTGCGGAATCTTCACACTGATTTCCATTGTGGTTGCGTCTGTCTCATTCCCAACAAGAGTGGAGAAGGGCTGCTTTTCCCCACAGCCCCACCATTTGTTATTAGTTGATTTTTTTGCATAATTTCGTATGGGTTTATTTATTTATTTATTTATTTATTGTTAAATAAATAGTAATGAGACAGTTTCAAATCAAATTGGTAGGGCAGTTTCAATAATTCGCACATTGCCTACATCTTCCTAGAGGTTAATTGCTGTACAAGAAGCAGACATGGTAACCTATTTACAAACACCATTAGAATAAATCGCTCTTTTCATTAAGAGAATGAAATTATATATCTATCCTAACCACTTTGAATACACAGATACAAAATGGACATTCATCTGTATCCCCTTTTTTTGTTAAGTTCCGTTATTTAAATATTATAGGTGTGTAAACTCAGTGAAATATTCTAAAAGAGTCCAGTAGCCCATAATAGTATTGGATCTTCTGTTTAACTGGCAATGTCAGAAATTGTTGACCTGAGTCCCCTATAGCTCAACATAACAGTATGACTTTACTTTTATATTTCATTTTTATACTTTTCTGCAGGATAGCTAAGACCAAGGTAAAGCAGGACCTATGCCACAAGAGTTGTAGCTTTTGGGTCTGATAAGGTCAGTGAAATTCCCTCAGGACTTATCCTGAGATTGTGTACCTCAGATTGTAGAACCTTTGTCAATGTCAGCCATGTGGATGAGTCACGGCCATTGCTTGGCCAATGTGTTCTCTGTGAAAGCCTGAAAGAAGGTTTTCTCTCCATGTGACTCTCCTTAGGCACACTCTACATCATCGATATCTTTCCTCTTTGGTCCCATAATCTCCTTGATCAGAAAAAATTGAGACACTACAAAGTTACATGACATTACAGTACAAGTTCTCATATGTCCTGAGTCTTAAAAGACCTTAGAAGGCTAGGGCCAAAATGTTGGCTTTCCTTGCAGTCCTCCCTTTTCTCTAATTTTGGTCTGCAAACTTAGGTTGTTAACCCTCCAGAAGACAAGCTTATTGTCATTACCATACAACTTAGGCTGTTAAGCTTAACGTCACTATGTCTGCATATCAAACATCTTAGGCATAATATGGAACAGGTATTTTTCATCAAGTATTGATATGTTGAACTTTAAATCCCTATAGAATATGATAAAAAAACATTTAAAAATTAGAATATATTTTAAAAAAAGGCATAAAGACTTATATACTTATCATGTTTGCATATAAGTCCGAAAATCTCACCATATACAAACTTGAAGCAGGACAGTCCCACAATATTCCTTTTCCTGTCTCTTGCTTTCATTCACCACCACTTCT
>NW_004524627.1:9021778-9023118 GCF_000260255.1 Octodon degus | reverse complement strand
TTGCATCTTTCCCTGGTTTTGGTATCAGTATAATACTTGCCTTTAGGAATGATTTTGGGAGGACTGCTTCCTTTTCAATTTCATGGAAGAGTTTCAGCAGTATAGGGACTACATCTTCTGTAAATGTCTTGTAGAATTCAGCTGTGAATCCTTCCGGATCTGGACTTTTCTTTGCCATAGTTTTTAATTAGATTTTGTATTTCACTGGTGGTTATTGGGCTATTGAGTGTGGTTATATCTTATTGATTCAGTTGTGGTAGTTTGTACCTTTCTAGGAATCTGTCCATTTCGTCTATGTCTTCTGTTTGGTGAGAGTAGAGATTCTCAAAGTAGCTATTGATAATCTTCTGAATTTCCACTGAGTCTGTGGTAATTACACCCTTTTCATTCCTTATTGCTTGTATTTGAATTTTTTCTTTCCTCTGTTTGATGAGGTTAGCTAGGTGCTTATCAATTTTATTTAATCTTTCAAAGAACCAGCTTTTTGTTTTTTTAATTCTTTGTATTGTTTTCTTCATCTCAATTGAATTAATTTCTGCTCTAATCTTTATGATTTCCTCGCGTGTTTGGGCTCTGGGTTTGTCTTGCTCTTTCTTTTCTAGTTGTTCAAGTTGCAGCGTTAGGGTATTTATTTGGTCCCATTCTTTTTTCCTAATGTGTGAGTTCCCAGCTATTAATTTCCCTCTGAGAACTGCTTTTATCATGTCCCATAAATTTCAATAAGTTGTGCTTGGATTTTCATTGAATTTTAGATACTGTTGAATTTCTTGTTTAATTTCATTGATGACCCATTGGTGGCTGAATATGGTGTCATTTAATTTCCATGAGTTTAAGATTTTTTTTCTGGTTTCTTTTGTCATTTATTTCCAGTTTCATCACACTGTGGTTTGATAATGTGCATGTAATAATTTCTGTTCTCTTCAATATACTTAAGCATGACCTATGTACCAGTATGTGTTCTATTTTAGACAATGACCCATGTGCTGCTGAGAAAAATGTATATTCAGCTGTGTTTCAGTGGAACACTCTGTATATGTACACCAAGTCCATTTGTTTCAAGCTCTGGTTCAGTTCTATTATTTCTTTACTAAGTTTTTGTCTGATTAACCTATCTTTTGGAGATAAGATAAGGGGGTGTTAAAGTCTACTGTTAAAAATTGTGATACTGGATATTAGATTTTTCATGTCCATTAAGATTTGCTTTATATAGTTGGGTGCTCCCGTGTTTGGTGCATACATATTTATGAATGTTACCTCTTCCTCTTGAATTTTTCCCCTAACCAGTATACAGTGGCCTTCTTTATTTTGCTTGATCATTGTTGGTTTGAAGTTGAGACTGT
>NW_004524627.1:9017627-9020489 GCF_000260255.1 Octodon degus | reverse complement strand
TGCTGTTGCTTATTTACTATCGACTCTATTAATTCATGCATTTGAGCCGAGCTAGTGTCCTTCTCATTTGTTCTGAGTGGGCATTGGGTTTCCTCCATCTGTTTCTGCATTTGATTCTTTAGTGCAGATGTTATTAATTCAGGGATTTCTTTTTTTATTTCCAATCTGATTTCTCTATACTTTCTGCAGCTGTTTTTTTTATTTCAGTAGCTGTTGATTCATTGCTTTCAACTGTGATTCTTAATTTGTTCTTTGTTTGTGTCCTCTGCACTTCTTACGGTTGGAGTTGGGTTGTGAGGTGGCATTTTGTTCCTTCTCATCATTTTGCATAGCACTGTCTTCTGAACTTTGTTATAGATCTTCGTTGTAGTTATCATCTTAGCACCTACTGAAGTTCCGGTGCAGATCTACAAAGTTTGGATTTATCCAGCTGTGCCTGGCTTGGGTCTGGCTGCTGTGCTCAGCTCTTTCCTGTTGCTGTCCTTGGGGGTGAACCTGTTGTGCCCCTCTGGATTTTCTGATCCTGGATTAGCTGGGTGGTTCTATCCTCTACACTGTCTGCAGGGACTGCAGCTGTAGGTTTACAGCCCAGGCCTGTATGCCTGGCTTGAGCTGAGCCTGGAGAGGACAAGGTGGAGTAGGGGGGAGAAGCAACTCTCCCACACACTCACTGGTCCTGGGCTAGGACTGTGTCTGGGAGTTCCTGGACTGTGGCAGAAATTCCTACTGGGTGGGTGGGGTGGGGGAGGTGCTGCGGAGTGGTAGGGGGAGTTCCAAGGGGGCGGGAGAGGGTCTCACCCACCCTGTGCCTGGCCTGTGACCAGTAATAGGTCCCACTGGCACAGTGTAGTGTGAAGCTCTCCCACACACTCACCGGACCTGGGCTTGGACAGGTTCTGGGGGTTCCCAGAATGCGGCAGATGTTCCTACTTGGCGGGTGGGGTTGGGGAGGTGCTGGGGAGTGGTGGGTGGCATCCCAAGGGGGTGGAAGAGGGTGTCATCCATGCTGCCCCTGGGCTGGGACCAGTAATAGGACCTGCCGGTGCAGGGTAGCGGGAAGCTCTCCCACACACTCACCGGGCCTGGGCTATCACTGGGTCTGGGGGTTCTGGGAAAGCAGCAGAAATTCCTACTAGGTGGGTGGCATGGGGGAGCTGCTGCGGAGTGGTGGGGGGCATCCCAAGGGGTGGAAGAGTGTCTCACCCACGCTGTGCCTGGGCTGGGACCAGTAATAAGTCCCGCTGGCGCAGGGTAGCCGGAAGCTCTACTACACACTTACTGGGCCTTTGCTAGGACTGGTTCTCTAGTTGATTTCTTAATAGTTGCCATTTATCGTGCTGGGGAGATAGCTCAGTGGACTAAAATGCTTTTTTTAGGCAAACTTAGACAAGTGCAGGGACCTCAATTTGATCCTTGGCACCACACGCAATGTCAGCCCTGCCCCCAGGCTGGGCTGAACCAGCTACAGAGTCTGGGCACAGTGGCAGAGGCTTGTAATCGCAGCTCTGCAGAGGCTGAAAACAGGAGGATTACTGAGAATCCAAGGTGCATAAGTGAGACCCTGTAACAACCAAATACATTTTTTAAAAAGTAGTAGCCATTTATTCTAGAGCAAGCTGGAAATTAAAGCATTGCTTTAATTGGACCTATCAAATGACAAGTGGCACTGAACATTTTTTCATATATTTATTTGCTGTTCTCCCTCTAAGAAGTATGTATTCATTTCAAATCCCAATTTTTGGATCAGGTGTTTAGGAGGGGATCTGATTGTTTTCAATCATTTGTGTGCTTTTCAAATTTTTAAAAAAATTTTGTATAGTTTTTCCTTTTTTTTTGCCAGCTTAGCTCACTCTGAGAGCGGGTCTGGCACAGTATGTGGTGTCAGGGATTGACCCATGGTCCCCTGTGCCTGCCTAAGCTTGCCGTTAGACTGGTGAACTATCTTGCCAGCCCCTTTTTGTGCTTTAGATATTAGTCCTTTGTCTTTGGGAAAAATGGCTAAAATTTTTCCCACTCTATGGGTTGCCTTTTCACTCTATTGATTTCTTTTGCTGTGAAAAGGCTTTTCAATAGGATGAGATCACAGTGGTCAATTATTTCCTGTGCAATCAGGATTTTGTTCATAAAATCATTTTTTTACCTGTGTCTTCAAAACTCTCCTTATTCCCTCTTTCGGCCAATTTAGCATTTCTGTTTTAATATTTAGATCTTTGATCCATTGCAATTTTAGTTTAGTGCATAATGATAGATATGTGACCAGTTTTAGTCTTTTGCATACCAAAAACTACTTTTTCCAACAACTTTAAGAGAGTATCTTTCTGCTAGTGAGTGTTTTTGCTCACTTTGACAAAAATAAAGTGGCTGATATGTTGAGTTGTTTCTGCTGCTTATAATTTGTTCCATTGATCCTCAGGTCTATAGGTTTGGTTTTTGTTTGTTTGTTTTTGCTTTGTTTTGTTTTCCAGTACCATACTGTGGTAGCCTTCTAGTATAATTTCAGGTCATACATTCTGTTGTTCCATGTTTTGCCTTCATTGCCCAGCATTGCCTTTGCAAAAAGAGGAGAAACAATTCTCTTGTCCTCCTTTATGTTGTATGCCAGGTATGTGTCCACACCATCTTGGGTGCCCTTCTGTTCCACAAGCTCAGGATACTTAAAAATTGAAGACCCTGGCCTCCTGTTTAGTCACTTAGTTAAGCTTCTAAACTTCTCACTTCTCAAGTTGACACAATGTATCAACCATTAAAGATGGTCACACTTTTCTCCCTCTTTCCCTTCCCTTCCTTTCCCTTCCCTTCTTCTTTCCTTCCTTTCCCTTCCCCTTCCCTTCCCTTCCCTTCCCTTCCCTTCCCTTCCCTTCC
>NW_004524627.1:9009281-9017527 GCF_000260255.1 Octodon degus | reverse complement strand
TCTCTCTCTCTCTCTCCTTCCTTTCTTCCGTCCTTCCTTCTTTTCCTTTTTTGTCTTTCTTTTGTGATACTCAGATTAAACTCATTTTTAATTTAAATTATATCCTCAGCTCAAAACACCCACATTTTCTTTAAAAAATTAATCTTTGTATTTGGTATAGTGTCTCACTACACAGCTTGGACTCATAGTGATCTTCCTGTTTCAACCTCCACAGTGCTTGGGATTACAGGCATGTACCACAATGCCCACTTTTGGTGGCTGGCTTGGCAAGGGGGCCAGTATACCTTGTGGTACCAGGGATTGAACCTGAATCATTGCACTGGCCAGTCAGGTGCTTAGACCACCAAGTTATCTCTCCAGCTCTCAAAATACTCTTTCTTTGTTCTGAGAAATCAGGACACAAAAGAACCTGTGCTATAACATCCTGTAACTCAGTGGTGTCCCAAATTTTCTGATCAAGGAGATTATGGGGGCTACAAAGGACAATGATCAATGATTTATAGTGTACCTAAGGAGAGTCACCTAGAAAGAAAACTTTCTCTCAGGCTTTCACAGAGAGTAAACTAGTCAAGCAATGGCTGTGATTCATCCAGATAGCTGACATTGACAAATGATCTGCAAAGCGCTGTATATGGTTTCAGGGTAAACCCTGAGGTGATTTGACTGACCTTGTCAGATACAAAGGTTCCATTTATGTGTTATTGATTTCTTACTGATAGCCGTTTTTTCTGGGGTGAGATGAGATCTCAGTGTTATTTTAATTTGTATTTCTCAAATGACTAATGATGTTTAACATTTTTTCATTTTTTTTGCTATATGCATTTCTTCATTTGAGAAGAATATCCTGGATTGGATATTTGAATTGGGATGTTGATATTTTTAAATTCTTTATATGCTCTAGATAGAAGTCCTTTGTCTGAGGACAACTGGCTTAATTGTTTCCACTGGGTTTTCTTATCACTACTGTGTTGATTTCTTTTGCTGTGCAAAAGCTTTTTGATAAGATGAGATGCCAGGGCCAGGGAGATAGCTCAGTAGAATAAGAGCTTGCCTGGCAAGGTCAAGGTCCTGAGTTCAATTCCTAGTACTGAAAAAAAGAAAAGGTGAGATGCCAATTGTTATTTGAAGTATTTCCTGTGAAGCTTTTTTTGTGTTGTTGTTTATAATGTACAAATACATATGTCTGCAAGATTTCTATGTACTTTCTTTTCAAGTAGATTTAGTGTT
Source organism: Octodon degus (assembly GCF_000260255.1). Classification (NCBI taxonomy): domain Eukaryota; kingdom Metazoa; phylum Chordata; class Mammalia; order Rodentia; family Octodontidae; genus Octodon; species Octodon degus. The sequence goes on along the minus strand of NW_004524627.1, from coordinate 9,016,300 downwards.
TCTGCTTTAATTTTTAAATCTTTGATCAATTTGTCTTTAATCAGTTGGCTATTAATGTGTGGGTTCTTTTCTATAAGCTCTATGTTGCTCCATTGGTCTATGTGTCTGTTTTCACCATAATTCCATAATGCTTTGATTACTATCACCTTATAATAGAGTAAGTCCCCAACTTATGAACATTCTAGTTGTGAACCAATTGCAGACATAACTCATGTGTCTGTTGAATATTGTCACAGTACAAATAGGTTGTTTTTTTTTTTTTTTTTTTTACAAAAAAATATTGTCTTTATTTCAGTGCATTGTGATAGACATGGGTCTAGTTTTGGTGTCTGGCATATCAACAGCCAGTTTTTATAGAACCTTTTGTTAAAGAGTCTATCTTTCTTCTAGTGGACATGTTTGGACCCTTTGCTAATAATAAAGTGGCTGAGTGTTTTTGTGTTGTGTCTGCATTTTCTACTTTGTTACACTGATCCTCTAGTCTATTTTTTCCATTACCATGCTGATTTAATCACAGTAGCTTTTTCTTATTTCTAAATTCAATTTTATCTTACTTTGAAGAGTAAACAGAAGGAAAACAAGTAGAAAAAAAGACAAAAGCAGGGTAACATATAACAATACATATGTCACAGATTTTCAAAGCAGGAATAGCTAATTAACAATGTTTGTTATATTATCTATTTTTATCAGAAAATCTGTTGCTCATATTAGCAGATATAGTTATGAAAGATTGGACAAATGAATATTAATATTTACTTTCAAAGGAATGTATTTTTTCCTTGTCTTTAAAAAATTTTAAAGAGAGTATAAGCGATAAGACATTGGAAATAGTACACATTTAGAAGACCAAGATGAGAGACCATGGGTTTTGTATTACTCGTTGCTGTCCTCGATGTAGTTACTCAGATTGCAGATATCAGCATACAGAGTTAATCAAGGTGAAAATTCTAAACATTAACTGCTATTTAAAAAGTGATGAAAATTATTAGTACAATAATCTCACCCATCCTGTGTATATACTTTCATGTTCCCTCCTTCATATTTTTTCATCTTTTCTCCATTCTCTTATTTTCATTGTTTAATCTTTAAATGCACCTTCTTTCTGTTTTACTTTATCTATTATATATTTCAGGTTTTATTCATTCTTTCAGGTTCTTACACCAGGAAGACGATACAATATTTACACATGTGTTATTGAGTTATTTCACTTATGAATATAGCCTCTAGTTGCATCCAATTACCTCTAAAGGCTTTGAGTTTGTCTTTCTTTATATCTAAGTAGTACTCTATTGCATAAAAATACCATATCTTTTTCATTCATTCCTCAGATGATGGGCATTTTTGTTGTTTCCAAGATGTACCTATAACAAATTGTGCTGCTATAAACACAGATGTGCATATAGCACTATGGTATGATGTTTTCAGTTATTTTGGGAAAATGCCCAGAAGGGGAATAGCTGGAATGAATGGGATTTCCAGTCTTAGTTTTTTGAGGTGTCTCCACACTGATTTCCACAGTGGTTGTACCAGTATACATTCCCACCAGCAGTAGAGAAGGATTTCTTTTTCCTGAAGCCTCTCCAGCATTTATTACTAGTTGATTTCTTAATGATAACCAGAGGAGAGATGATATCTCAATGTTTTTACTTGCATTTCTTGAATGGCCAGTGTGGTGGAACATTTTTTGATATATTTATTTGCCACTTGTATTTCTTCCTCTAAGAAGTGTTTTTTTCATCTCAGATGCCCAATTTTTGATTGAGTCTTTAAATTTTGGGGACCGAATTTTTTTTAGTACTTTATATAATTTAGACAGAAGTCCTTTGTGAGTGGTTGTTGGTTACAAAATTTTTCAAAATTTGTGAGTTGTCTTTGAACTCTGTTAGGTTATTCTTTGTTATGGAACTATTTCACTTCTCCATTATATTTGAAAGATAGATTTGTAGGGTATATCAGTCTGGTTGGAATTTTTTTTCTGTAGGTCTTAAAGTACTTTGCTCCCTGCTCTTTTTGAGTTGATGATTGTGGGGAGAAATCTACTGTCATTCTGATGAGTTTTCATTTAAATGTGATCTGTTTCTTTTCTCTGGTAGCTTTTAGTATGTTGTTCTTTTTCTGAATTTCTGAGATCTTGATTATTATATGGCTGGGTATAGTTTTAATTGAGCTGATATTATTTGGAATTCCATATTCTTCAGTTGTCTGAATGCCAGATTGTTTTCCCATATTTGGGAATACATCTGCTATTACTTATGCCCATATTCTTTTTATGTTGTTTGTGTTCCCTCCTTCTTTCTCAACAATGCCTGTTGTCTTATATTGTTCATCTTTGCATCGTCTTGCAGGTATTGAATTATTATTTCCTGGATACTAATTGGTTTTTAAGAGATTTTTCCCTACAATTTCACTGGCTGCAATGGTGTCTTCAAGGTCTGAAAGTCTATTTTCGCTTTCATTCAAATGGTTTTGCCAATTTTTAATGGAGTTTTAAATTTCTCATGTATCTCTTTGAATCTGCTTCATGCATTCTATTTCTCTCTGATATTGCTCATTCAAAGCTTTCCTCATTTTTCTACCCTCCTCTTTTTATGATTGATGTCTTGTTTAGAAATGCTTTGTAATTCTTTTATTACAATTATCATTTCTTTTTTTTTAACCTGTGTGTTTATTTCTTATGTGATTTCCTCTATATCCTTCTGCAGTGGTTTCTTCACTTCATTTGTTTCACAGATTTCAGATGTATGACTTCTAATTTCTTCTATGCTGATGTCTCCTAGGTTTGTTTTGGGTGGAATCAGGGCCTGAGATTGCATTTGGCTCCTTCTTTTCATCATAGTCTATTTCAGAGAGAACTCTTTATTTTGATTTCTGTGGTACCTTTTTGTGAAAGTTTGATAGTAGGAAGCTGTATCACTGTAATTAAAACTTCTTTATAAAGAGTCTGTTTTTTAGGCATATCTCCTGTCTCAGAGATTCTTATTTTGTGGTGTCTCAAGATTTTGCCTTTTCCCTTGATTCAGAATGAGATATTTGTTTTGTTTTGGCACTGTCCTCTATCCTTTAGTGTAGGGTTTTGATGGATTATTACCCAAGCACCTCCTGATATTACCCAAAGGAAAGCATGTGTTTAATGCAGATATGGTTTTCTATTTACAGTAGTACAATTGCCAATACTAATAACAGCTAGTGAAATTTAGAAATTGACAAGATTTTGTAGCTAATGGGTTTGTGCTTTAGACCATAGAAGCAAACATTATAGCTATATAACAAAGCAGATCATAAATTGGGAAATTGTATTTAAATTAGTCCCCCTGAGTTCTGCAGACTAATTCACCCTAGTTACTTGCTGCCACCTCTGTGCCATGAGGATGTTCCTGTATGTCTGGTCTTTGTTGATCTGGGCTTCGCTGGGTCCAGCAGTATGCCTCAGCTTACCTGGTCTAGATCTACTGAAGTCAAACCTGACTGATCATACCTGGTTTAAATCTGGTTGCTGTATTTGTTTCCTTCTAACTAAGCCTCATCCAAGTGGACTTCTGGACCCTGCTGGCTGCTAGTCCTGCATCTCCTTCTAGGTAGGCCTGCTAAGGTGGGGTATCACAGTAGTTTTATTGTGTATTTTTAAGTCAGGGATTGTGATGCTTCTTGCCCTTGTTGCTCAGGATTGTCTTTACCTTCCAGGTCTCTTTTGGTTCCACATTTGTAAAGAATGTATTCTCTAGTTCTGTGAGGCATGCTAATGATATTTTTTTGGATGCATTAAATCTATATAACAGTTTTGGAAGTGTATCTATTTTCAATATGTAAGTTCTTCCTGTACATGAACAAGGGGTATATTTCCATCTTCTGATATCTTCTTTAAGATCCTTTTGCAGAGTACTATAATTTTCAATATATAAACCTTTTATTTCCTTTGTTATACTGATTCCTAAGTATTTCATTTTTTTGGATGCTATTGAAAAGGGTGTGGTTTCCCTAATTTATGTCTCAGTGAGTTTATTGTTTGTGTACTGGAAAGCTATTGATTATTTTTGGGTTTTGATTTTATATCTAGCTACATTACTGAATTTGGATAGTAAGTCTAGAAGTCTTTTGTGGAGTTTTTGGGGTTTTCTATGTACAGTATCTTATCATCTGTGAATAATTATAATTTAACTTCTTTCTCTCAGTTCACCTCCCTTTTCTTAGATTTTTACTTTTTAAAAAATAATAGAGTATTGCGGACTAGGTGCTTTCTCCAGGCTGGGTTTAAACCTGAAATTTTCTTGCTTCAGGTTTATTGAGTGCTGAGATTATTGGCATATATCACCATTCCCTGTTTATCAATTTCTTTTAGGATACAATGATGAGACACACATTTTCATAACAAATGTTATAGCCAAAAACTTTGATTTGCCACATCAACTTTGAGTGTCTTTATATTTGTACTGGGTGTGAAGAACTCTTATCATCATGCTTTATCATACATTTTAAAAAGCCAAACACCTCAAATTACTTTGATATTGCAACATAATTACACCATGTAGTACTAACAGTAAGGATAATATACAAAAGATATATAGGAACAAGGATCCACGTAGCAAGACAGGGCTATAATGTATCTCTATGTGGTTTAAAATGAAGAGCAGGACCCTACAGTTGATTAGAAATCAACTTGGACATACAAGAGGCACTGACTTATTATGAGCTGAATGATACTGAGAAAACCCCCTAATCTCTCATCTCTTTCAGATCTTTACATGTAAAATGAAAATCATAATTCTCAGAGCTTCTGTAAATATTAAGTGGGAAATGAAATACTATAGACCCAGTACATAATAGAGATTTAAGAAATGAGAACCACTGGTATTATTATGGCACAGTCAATCACATACGTACAAGTAACAAAATGATGCTATCCAGTTATCCCAATGATTTTAAGTGACATATTACCTGTTTTGTTGTTACTAGAGTTGTGGGCTAATTTATTCTACTAACTAATAATAGTGCTTTCTCATAAAGACTGCCAATAAGATGTTTCAAAGCATGACATACTGAATTCTTTCATTTGATTCCATTCTAGCATAGACAGGAAATGGGATATTCCAAAAATTTTTGTATTCTAACTCAATCAATCTCCTAGAACAACATTTTTCTTTGGGTTTGATATCTTCAAAATGCTCAAAACACTTTTCTAAATTTCTGTTCACCTCACATATCAACTGAAAGTAAGCTTGATGAACTAATTAATTTGTATGACTTCTTTGGACATGTGCTAGTCAGATATGGCAACCAGGATATGTTGGTGTTTTTCAAGTGTTCTACCTCTAGTACCAAGCTATTTTAACAAGGTCTTAATTGCTTTGCAGTTTTTCTCAAACCTTATTTCCTTTCGTTTTGGACAGATTTTGAAAATAAGTTCTGCATAAGTTAATGAAATAGCAACTAAGATTTTTTTAATTTTTAGTATAATTAGTGAAGATTCTATAATTAGTGAGGATTCATTATACAAAGGAAGTGTCACCAGCAGGGACAGGAGCCAATGAAAAGCACATGCCCAGATAAATTATCCCTATTTCCCATAGAATCTGTTCACAGCAGCCATTGGTGTGCATCACAGCATTTCTACTTAGTCTATCAGGTGTCACATTTTAATTAACAGGGTCAAAGATCCATGTTCATAATGTACATGAATAAGTAAAAGACAAGGTGAATAAATATTAATGGAGTGATCTGTCCTAAACAAGACAAAACCCTTTTTCTTCAGGGAGCTACTTCTAATTAAAAGAAAAAAATTTAAATAATACAGTACAAAGAATGAGAAGAAATCCATAATGAAAGGGTAAATTAAGATTTTGTTAATCTTTATTATGTTATAGGGGTTATTACAGGTCATCTCCATGAAATCTGTCAGCTAATCTTGTGCCATCCTTGATAAAGTCACCACCACTATCTTTATTTTACAAATAGGGAAACTAAGACAATTAAACATTTGCTCAAGTTACACAGCTAATAAGTGTTGAGGATATTATTGAAATCAAGACAAAGCCCCAAACTTAAACTTTAAAACAATATCATGCAGTGCAGCCAAAGAGAATGGAGACATAAATTTTATTTTTGTCTTAGAATCGTCATTTGTAAAATGGGGATAATTATGATGTGTACTATATAGGGACATCATGAGGTTAACCAAGCCAATATCTGCAAAACACTTCATGTGGAGCTGAGGTTAATCTGTCCACCACAGGGAATTCCCACAACCACTTATCTGAGCAGTCCAAGCAAACCGGGAAGCCCTCCCCTCCCCAGACAGAAACCCTCCCTTTATGTGTACTAGCACCCAGCTGAACATGTACCAGACTTCAGGAGCAGTAGAGGGAATTCACACTGTCCCAGGCAAGTGTGGAAACAAACACTCTCAAAATTTCTATTGTTGGCTTGCAAAATTCAGTGCACCATTTGAAACAGGTTGTAGACAATTGTGTCCAAAATGTGGCTCTGAGGAGTGTTAGAAGTTTTTCTCAATTTTGAACTGGAGGGTTTCAGGAAGAAATGTACAGATGTCATTGAAATTTTCAATCAAATGAGGTTGGCTCAGACATTTATTTTCAAATGAATAGACTGACTCTCCTAAAGGATTTTTTAATAGAACAATGAATATATAAATAAAAGTGAACTTATTTTTCATTGGGGAATAATAATTACTCCTAAGTATAGAGCAGATTGCCAAGAGACAGATGTAAAAAATGTAAAACATAACCTCAGCTTTATCACCTTTTCAAGGTGAATTCTGTTCATGTGCTAAAACCATATAAAATCATCAGTCTGACAGAAATATAATCACTATTACTTTATATTATTATTCAATGAGAGTTACAAAATCTACCACTGGGATTTAAAATTCAGCAGAGAAAAAAAACTTGTAAAATTATGGCATGGGTGATTATTTTGAGAACTCAAGAAAAAATTTAAATTATCTGACATAAAAATCCACTAAAAGAGAACAGATGTTTAAGAAAACCAAAAAAAAAAAAAAAAAA
>NW_004524627.1:9004669-9009181 GCF_000260255.1 Octodon degus | reverse complement strand
AAAAAAAAAAAAAGAAAAAAGAGAAAAGAAAAGTACATAACGTCACTCTAAACATTCTACCAGCTGGTGTCCTACAATTACCCAAAAGTATACCCTCTTCTACGAACTGGAAATGTGATAGTCTGTTCACACCATGATCTCTATGTCTGCAATTTGCATATAGTAATATTTTTAGTCTCACAGTATCAAAGGAACTTTGCAGAATCAGCTCTCAAATCTGACAGTCTGAACTAACACAGGCGTGTGTTCATTTTCTTTCTCTGTGTCTCTGTTTCTGTCTCTAACTCTGTCTCTATCTCTCTGTCTGTCTGCCTCTCTCCCACTCTCTATATATATTTCTCTCTCCCTCTCTCTCCCTTCCTTTAAAATGGGAAATCTTATGATTGAACTGTATAAATCAAAATATTTCATACAGATTAACTGTATCAGCTGAAAAATTGATGCATTAGCTAGTATTAGAATTAACATTCTTGGTAATAGTTGTAATTACTGAGATATGCTGAAAACTAGCCTTCCTAAATATCCTTTTTCTAACATCTGAAGCCAGTAAATATTTCACCTTAAATTACAAAGGAAGCTTTGTGGATGTGATTAAAATAAGTGTCTTAGGTGGATTGATTATCCCATGGTATTCAGTTGGGCTCAAGCTAGTCAAAAGGCTCATTATTAGAGGAAGGCAAAAGGGTCAGGGAGGGAAAGCATTGTGCCAATGCAGGAGATGTCAGAGAGAATTTAAAGGTGCTGTGATGCTGACTTTGAAGATGGAGAAAGCCAAAGACCAAGGAAACAGCATAGATGATTACTAGGATTGGAAAAGATATGGAAATGCATTCTCACCTAAGCCTCTAGAAGGAGCCAGCTATGCTGGAACTTTGATGTTGGCCAAGTGAGACCAACTTTGGATTTCTGATATCCAGATTTGGAGATAATAAATTTCTGTCATTTTAAACTATTATTTTGCAATAATTTATTACAATAACCATGGAGAACTTCTAAATTACTGATAGGTAACTATTAATGCTTATTGATCCAGAACAGAGGAGAACAGATCAGAGGATGAGCAGCAAGCTTCTGGCACAAAGGGGTTTCAGTCCACTCAATGGACATTTCTTTTTGCTTACAGAATGGTTCATGTAAAACCCAGAAGTATGAGATATAGAGTTTATCATTTTATTGTCTTTTAAGGTTCGTGTTTTTGATGTTATATAAAGAAAGGTTTGCAAGACTCAAGAACATAAATTTTTCTTCTTTTCTAAGTAATTTGTGTAGCTAAATCTGCAAAACATAGGTCTGTTAACCTCTTTGCAGTAATTTGTGTATCATGAAAGGTATGGGTCTAAATTATTTTTGTGTGTAGATATCTGATTATACCAGCTCTTATTGTTGCAGGCATTATTTATCTCTCAGTAAATTACTTTGTCACTTTTGACACCCACCAAAAAAGCAGTTGTACATAAACGTAAGGGATTTTCAATTCTTTCTATTGATCTATATGTTGTCTTTATGCCAATACCATGCTGTTTTGAAAATTAGAGCTTTATAGTAGATGGTGAAATTGAAAGTAAAACTTTTCTACTTTCTCAAAAAATGTACTTTCTTTAACTTCAGATGCTTTGTGTTTCTACATAAATTTTAGTACGGGCTTCTCATATTTTGGCATTTTGATAGGTTTTATGTTGACTTAATTTAGGGGAGAATTATTTCTCCTTTTTAATCCTGGAATACCCAAGGTTTGAATGGATATACATGTATTTAGTCATTAAATTGATGCTTGGCCCCACTTGGCTCCTACTGTTGGTAATGTGGACATGTGAAATCTTTTTTTAGAAGAAAGTTTGTACTTCCCATTACTGATTCACGCTGCTTAAATCCCATACCAATTTGGCAGAAGTACCTATTGATTTTGCCTCTTGCCTTTCCAGCTGGTATGTTTCCCATGTTCACTCAGCATTATTCAGTCTTGCAGTGGCTCCGTTCCAATCCAGCCGCTCTCTCTTTTCGGCATCACGCCCCATTCACTTTCAGATTCTCTTCTTAGCCTTCTCCTGACAGAATGGTATGGTTCCAAGTCCTGTGACCACAAATCTCTTTATTTTATTGTGAACATTTGCCTCAACATAGTCCTATTTGGAGAACAAATGAGACACTTGTGGGACAGTGAGTCAGACTTCAGATGTCTCTTCTGTTTCTGCCCACACCACAAATGAACTGTGGTGATTATTAATTATCCATGCAAACTCCTCATCCCCAAGAATGGGGGTATTGGCAATTTTCCTATCAACTTCAGTCTTCAGTTCATTAAAAGCAGTAATGCATATTAGTATAAATAGTATACTCAGTTAGCACTCAAAACCCACATGTGCATGTACATAAACATATAATCCTCACATTGATTATATGATGTCAGGATAATTTTGTGGCATCTAACATAAAGTACTTAAAAGGTGTTTCATATTTCATTTTAGTTGAAATTACAATATTTTTATGTGGTTAAAAATAGTAATTTGGAATTTGAACTGACACACATAACATGTGCAAATGTAAGTATGTATAAGAGTGCACGGGGCAGAGACACAGACAGAAGTACTTCAATATCACAAGGGACTCTAGTGGCCTGTGACCAAACCTATTAAGTGGCTCTTGAAAATAAGCACACAGCCTTAAGGTCAGACTCATAGGCCATCAATCCCCGGGTGTCTCCAAGAAAGCTTTTCAAAGTAAGAAATTATCTTCTACAGAAGATCTTTCTCCAGGTTCATGCATGGAAAACATGCCCTTATGACTGCAAGTTTTAGGAAGACACGTTTTTATCAGGATTGCCAAGTTTTGAGAAAAATATTTTGAATAATTAGAAATCTGCCACAAATAGAATTAGATTTTTAAAAAATGACCCAAAAGGGGCTGATAAAGAAGGTGTTCTTTCTCCACTTGCAAAAGTCTATATGCTTTACTCGGGGCACTTCCCCAGGGCAGAACACAGAGGGGGTGAAGCAAAAGTGGATACTCCTACCTCATCCATTATGCCAATAGGCAAAACTCAATCATATTCTTTCCAGTTTATGACAAGGAAGAAGCAAGAGAGTAGAAAATATTTTTCTTTCCTCCCTGTATCAATGAGATCTTTCCACATGAACTGTAACCTCAAACTTGCTCTCACTTTCGAATGTCTGCCTTCTGAGCATGTTAATTATAATTGGCATTAAGTAAAACAAAACATATTTAGCATGTGATTAGTACAGATGGGAAACACTGTCCTTTGAAAATCTTTCCTATGTATTTTATATAAGAGAATTCTAATATATTGTTTCAAATATGATATCTAAACTGGTTTATTAGTCACCTGCTTATCATGATTGTTTTAAACATTAATAAAAAATCAAACAATGATTTGAATGTGTAAGAAGTGCTCTCTTTATTGACTATCAGAAATTTCACTTTATTTTAATTATTTAAGTTTAAAATGGCTGAAAGGGCCTCTGAGATATGGACAAAAAAATTGAACAGAAGCAATTTATAAATGAGGAATGAGAAGTTTTGAATGTTAAATAATGAAGAAACATGAAATTAGGAGCAGAACCTGCAGGATACTTAAATTTTTCCAAAATGAGAGTTATCCCTAGAGAAAAGCATATAAATTAAGCCTTAGCTGGAGTTCATTCTTCCTGTTATTAATGTAAAAATATTTTCAACTGACAAAAATGAAATCTATGTTTATTTTGAGTATGTCATGAAGAATAAGTTGCAAAGCTTTGGTTTAAGAGATTGAATTTATCTTGAACTCCTGGATTCATTCTGAGACTTCAGTTTCTCTTTTTGTCCTGCAGTGTTTTAGCCTCTACTCTTTCCATCACTGTTGCTCAAATATGGAATCACTGTGCAGCTGGGGTCATCATTGTTATATTTGGCTTTTAACAAATGTTGTTTTGCATTAAGGTGGACTCATTATGGATCATTTTTCCTTGCCGTGATATCAATATCTGATGAAACAATAACAGTATAGCAAAAACAATTCTTTGTCCTCTTCTCTTGGTTATTGGTTTTATTCAAAACAGTACAAATGTCTCTGGTCACTGCCCTGCAAATCTCCAATTGACTGTCAGGTATATGACATTTAAGCAAGAACTGTCCCCAGAAACCAGCTATGCTTGGATAATGGCAGGAAGGGATGTGAGACATTAGCTTCTTGGGCTATTGATTGCTTTGTCCTCATAGGTCAAATTAACACAGCTGATAGAGAAGTTAACTTTTAGATCTAAGAAAACAGTGATGATCATTTATGTCTTCAAGAAATGTATCCTTTAGCTGGGGAACCTAAAAGACACACCACCAATTCTAATATGAAACAGAATGAAAAGACATGTTATATGAGAAAGATAATGAATGTGAACAAAGAGGAGGGAAGAATAATTTAAACCTGACTAGATTATTGGGGCCGTCTTTTTATTTTTTTTAAATTTTTTTTATTACATTTATTTATTTATTTATTGTGTGTGTGTGTGTGTGTGTGTGTGT
>NW_004524627.1:8995037-9004569 GCF_000260255.1 Octodon degus | reverse complement strand
TATTACATTTATTTATTTATTTATTGTGTGTGTGTGTGTGTGTGTGTGTGTGTGTGTGTGTGTGTGTGTGTGGCCAGCTCAGCCCACCAGGGTGCGGGGCTGGCATGTGGTGCTGGGGGATTGAACCATGGTCCCTGTGGTTTGCTTGTTCCAAGTAGGTGCTTTAGACCACTGAGCCATCTCACCAGCCCCGGGGCTGTCTTTTTAAAGATGCCATTTTGCTTAAAGTTGAATGGTGCTTTGGTAAACAAAGAAGGAAAATGGCTGGGGAGATGGCTCAGTGGAATAAGTGCTTCCCTGGCAAGTGTAAGGGCCTGAGTTCAATCCAAAAAAAAAAAAAAAAAAAAAAAAAAAAAAACCGGAGGGTTGTTTTGACTAAGAAAATCAACAGTGAGGAAATACACTGGGTTCTAAAAATGTAGGCTCATTTGTTGGAAAACAGCAGGCTGAGACTGGAGCACATCATGAAGCAGACAACTTGGACTTTGAATGCCAAACATGTAGTTCTTGGATCTGTGTTCTGCTGGCAATAAGAGGTACTGGACATTTGATCTTTTTTCTCATTTTTTTGTTCTCCTCCTTTTTTCCTACTACCATTATTGAAACAAGTTCCCTATTAGCAGCTGAATGGCATTGTATACTTGCTCTCATATGCTGTTTTAAGCACTTCATATTTATGCACTTTAAAATCATTCTAATAACTTTGGAATTAGGTATTATTAACACCATCTTTAATTCCTACATGAGACAACCGAGACACAAAGAGATAATGTAGCTTACCCACCACTGTATGATAGAACATGATAATGATCAAAGACAGCAGGCAGCCTGAATCTGTGGTCACATTCTTATCCTTACTGTGTTCTGTCTCCAATGAAAATTAGACAAAAATTGTACAATTAAGCAAAGCAAGCAGAGAAGACTGAAATGGCCCACTCCATTTGCAGGAATTTATTTCTGTCTCTGCACACCTACTCCAAGACTTCTCCTTGTCCAAGAGGCAACAAACATACCCCAGCCTGCCACTATTTTGAGACCTGCCAGCATCTGTCCTCTGCTCTTACACAGGAGTCTTCCCACTGCACATAGTGGAGGCTTTCTTCACTTAACCACTTATTTCAGTACATGAGAGATAAAGCCAGGGAAAGAGATAAGATGTAACTAACATACCATGACATGCCTTCAGAATCATGGTAAGGGAAAGGCAGTTAATATGATTGGCCTATTGAAAAGCAGTAAGAGCTAGATATTCTATTCACTACAAAAATATGGACTTCCAAAGCATCAAAGTTTCACTGCCCAAATAACCTCCACAAGTAAAAACATAGTGATTATAGGCTCTGCAGATGTTATTATTATTATTATTGTTGTTGTTACTATTATTATTTTGTATTTTAGGAAAGAGCCTACAGGGTGTTCAAGAGCTCACTACTAGATCACACTCATAGCGATTGGTCTGTTTACAGCCTGCCAAGAGCTGGGATTACAGGCGTGCATAGTCACACCCAGTCTCAATTGCTGTCTCAGTGCACCCCAAGGGCAGGGCTAGCATGGCAGGCCTGGGGATTGAACCTCTGGCCCCTGTGCCTGCTTGGAGGCACTTTAATTCACTGAGCTTTTTGGTTAGCCCTCTGCCGAAGTTATAAACAGATTGTTCACCTTAATTACTTGAAATCAATGTCTATAATATTTTTTATATTGCACAAAAAATAATGATGACTAATATGCCTCCTGTATTTCTTGTACTATTTTTAAATTACCTGACACTGATATCACTTGCCTTTCTAAGTATGCTAAGGTATTGCCAATATTTGGGAGTATTTCACTCATTTAGTCAATATTTTATAGATGTCTACTGTAGTTGATTTATAGAGTTGAGTGCTGAGAAGTGCATACTAACTAGCTAGGATGCTGTGCACACTAAACAAAACAAGGTTGACTATAGGAGGTGTCACATGCACAGACTGTTATAGCAACAAGTATCTTACACTCTCACAAGCCTGTTTGTTTTACCCTAAATGGTCCTACCACCTTCTATTCTATTTTTCAGGCAAATTATCTAGCATAGATCTTTCTTCTCTCTACCCCTTAGCCTGCCTATTCAGTCCTTTATAACGTCCTTCTGTTGTTAATTCCTGAATTGCTCCCAATTCTGCCTGCTTATCTTCATTTCACTCATCACAATTACCACTTGAGTCCAAGTTTCCATCAGCTTATACTTAGGATAATTCAACTGATCTTTTGCACCCTCTTTTGTAATTATGAACTGTAATTAAGTTGCCACCCACACTCAGTGATCTTTGTGAATTGCAAATCAGATTATTTACCTTCCTGATTAAATACTTTAATTGCCATGGTGAACCCTTAATCCCATAACATGGCCTGAGACATCCTAAAAAGTTTGGGTTTTGTCCATCTAATTCCAGGATTGTCCTCTTTATGTGTCAGTCACATCAACTTTCTTTCAGTCATTCAAGTACTTCAACCTCAGTTCTGCTAGTAGACCTTTGCATAGATTGTACCCTCAGCCTAGGTGATTCCATGTCCTTACCTTCCCTTTCATCAACACCAAGATCTCAAGTCACGACTGGAAGTCCCAGTGTAGTCTAATAGCACTGTCTGTATTTCCCTTGAGCAGCCTTATTGTAATGAGGTAGATATTAGAACCACATGATGAGAACAGCTAAATTCATATCAGCAAAAACAGCATGACAAGCTTCTTCATGAGAATCAACAGCATACTCTCTTGCACTTCAGTTTTTCTTTTATGCTGTTGACAATAATCATAATGTGGGCCTTCCACACCAAGAACCACACTGGCCCAGTTCAGGTGAATGTTACAAGTTGACCATTATCCTTCTATCACCAGCAAAGTAACCAACACATACATGTGTTTTATAAACATGTATGGAATAAATGAATGGATAAATATAAGTGCTTAAAGGAGAGACAAGTTCCAGTTAATGTGCTGGTGGTTTGCTCTTTATAGTAAGATTTTTGAATTGTACTTTAAAGGAAAGATAAAGTTTTGATAGATAACATTGTATGGAACACATTTTAAGAATAAAGGAGCTTTCAAAAAGTGCAGAATGAAAAAGGAATAGAGTATGCTAGATCATTTTACTCACTTTCTAGAGGATAATTAATGAGATATTACCTGAAAAGTAGTGTTAAAATAACAAAGAGCTTACTAGCATGCTGGTCTGGAGCAAATGGGCTGTGTGTGTCAGGAATGGAAAGGACCTAAAGGTTTCTAATCAGTGCTGATCCTGTTGGTTCATTACCTAGTCATTGTGACAGATTATTTAACTCACAATCCTGGGAGATTCTACCTCTGTGATCAAGTGGCTTGATGATTAAATTACTTTAGCTAGTCCATGGAAGATATAACATTCAGAAATAGGGAAAACCATCAGAAGGTTGTTACATGTGCTAAGTTTTGCAATAGTAAAGCAATTAACTTGAAGAATAAAATCCTCAGTAGGTGTAAAGTTGTGATGAATGCCATAGAGAATGTAAAGGGTCATGCAGAGATATCCTGGCTTGGACAAGTACTATATCTGAAAGGTCTTGTGTAAAAGATAAAAGATCAACAGCCCTGCAAGCACCTTTAGGTTAGGATATATTTTATGATGTTTTACTGAATTAGTTTCCTACTTTTGCCATGACAACTTAAGTGTTGGTAGTTCTGAAAGTCTGAGGTGCATTTTACTGAGCTAATGTCAAGGTCTCAACAGGAATGCATTCTTTCTGGAGGTTCAAGAAAACAAGCTGTGGTGGATTAACTACTGTTCAACTTGTAACATTCAGCTGAACTGGGTCAGTGTGGTTCTCGGTGTGGAAGGCCCACGTTATGATTATTGTCAACAGCATAAAGAAAAAACTAGAGTGGAAAATAGTGTGCTGTTGATTCTCATGGAGAAGCTTGACATGCTGTTCTTGCTGATAGGAATCCAGCTGTCCTCATCATCAGAGGACCCTGAGTCCTTGCTCTCACTGAGGATGGAGTTCTCTTCAGGGGAGCTCTGGTCCTACTTTGAGCACTGTTTCCTGGCTGCAGTGCAGATCTCTCAGCCTGGTGGCACAGGTCCTTCACTCTTCTAGCACAGACTTTTACCTTCCACCACTGACCTTTGGGCTTTCCTAGTGCAGATGCTTGATAAAAACTTGCATGAAACTTTGTCATGGGCTCTAGGCCTCCAGTTAGACTCATAGAGAACACTGCCATAGCTGCAGGTCTTCAGCTGGACTTTTGGAGGACACTGCTGTGGGATTCAGATCCTCACCTGGATCCTTTGGGTCTCTTGTTCATGGGCAAACCTATTATACTCTTAGGCATTTGATTTTTTGAGTAAATATTATAAAATAAATCCTATAAATTGTGTGTTCTGAATTAAATCTATTCCTTTGCAAACCTGGACCACAGAAAAAGTCAAATTTATTTTTGCCTTGCCTTTTCCAGCAATTCAAATTGTGTACACCTCAGGGCCATGAACCTGATGAGTCTGCATCACTTCAACTTTTGCTTCTATTGTTGTATTATGTTTTGTGAATCTGACTGCTTTAGTTACGTTTCTCTCATTGCTGATACAAAATACCCAATACCTTAAGTTAAATGAGAAAACATTTGTTGAGCTCACATTTTGTAGAGATTACAGTCTGTTATTGGCTCACTCCAAGGCAAGGTGACATGGCAGACAAACATTATAGAGGAGAAACAGTTCATGATGGCAGAAGGTAGCAAAATAAGCAAGAGAAAACAAGACAAACCTCTTTCTGTTCCTTATATTATGTGCAAGCTACCAGGATAGGACAGTGTCAAACTAATCAGATTAAACTATTTAGTAATTACCCACCCATCCTCAATCCTACCATCTTTAGCCCTAGCATTGCACTTTGAATCAGTCAGACACTCACGGTTCAGTCACTTCTGAAAAAGCTCCACCTATGACAACATGAGGTTTTGGAGGGACATCTAAACATAGCCATGATGTTGACATGCCTTGTAGTTATATTGTGTTCCCCTGAATAATGAACGATAATCTTTCCATCCCAAAATGCTTAGTATAATTAAATATGCAAATTACTTTTGCCATTTAAAATATATGGATAGATTCTGAGATTAGGACATGGACATCTTTAGAAGGTCATTATTCTCCTTACCATAATGAGAATTCTAATGCTCATTACAGTGCCCATATCTGCCATATATAAGGTCTCAATAATTGATTGTTGAGGCTGAGGTGATGATAATAAAAACAAATGAGTAGTAAGTGTTCGGAAATGGAATTTGAGTCTGTATACAACCTTGTAATGTATGTGAAAAAATCCTACTTGGTACACATTTGATTATAGAGGATACTGGTGAGCTTAGAAGCTTCCAGGAACTGCTGGTAATAATAATAAGGACACCAGGAACTTTGAATTACATTAATTATTCAGTTTAGAACCTCAGATATCAAAGGGTACATGCTAGATGTAAAACATCGAAATTTTCCTAAATATGTTGTTGATACTTTATAGGAACTCAAAACTCACCATCTCTTATTCTCAGCACATGGCTTTCAGATGGATTGTACTCATTTATTTATTTACTCATTCATTCCCTCAGCCATTTATTCATCCAGTCATATTTTATGAGGTGATCTACATATAGCCACCACTATCATTCCAGCTAGGAAATTTAGAAGTGTACCTTTATGGATAGCATTTATGAATATGCTTTTTAATTAATAAATTAGGCATTCAGTTGAATATCAAATAAATCATGTGTTCTAGGCTGTTATAAATTGTAGAGATATGAGACAAACCATGTTCCTATTCCCAGTGTAGAATGAAATTACATTCTATTAGAGGTTGACAGACAATAAAATAAGGCAACAAGGTAGAATGGTAAGTAGGAAGAAGCAATATACCTTATTACTTCTTTAATAAATACATGACATGAACCTTCAAAATTAGGGCACTTATGAATTTGTCCTTCTAAATTTATGATGGAGATGCTTGAGCCTTAAGCTTGAAATTAGAGAGATAGATATTTACAGATTCAGTAGACTAGTCCTACCAATTTCTTATTCATAAAGCCTATAATTTGTGCAGGTTCTCAAGGAATTCAATCATTTGTTCACCTTTCAGAGCAAAGAATTACACATTTCATAAGACTTGTGACTTGAGTATGAGAATTTATGAATACATTTTCTTTAGTCCAGCTCTCTGATGTTGGATCTTGACCAAATGGTGTATTCTGATTTACAGTGTCAGTATCTGTGTAGGTCACCTCTTTCCTAGTGTACTTCCACTTGAGTCTCTTAACCTGAGCATCTGCCCACCAAACCACTTGAGCCAAACTTTTCTGGGAACATTGATAAAGCCATTCATTAGCTAATGGATTCTTAAGATAATTGAATTGGCTTTCCTTTTCTTTAATCCAAGTTTAAAAAAAAGAGCAAATTCTCCACACTGGTGTCCCAGAAAAGACCTTATTTCACTTTTAACTCAAAATGAAATAAATTGCCTTTAAACACAACTGTTGTCCTAATTCATTTTTTTGTTCATTCAGTTCTTTAATTCACTCAGAATTATAAATGAGGCTGCATTGGACAGTGGCTTACTTGGATAATAGGGAAGGAGGAGTGGCAATAAGAGGAAAAAACAGACTATAAAATGGAAAAGGGAACAAAGGAGGAAAAGGTGAGAAAAGCACCTTATATTTTGGGTCTATCCAGGCAACATCTGCAACAAGTGGAAGGGTGTAGTAAGTTTTATTTAGCAATATTCTTTGCTATTCTTGTGGGGTTGAAGATTGAGTTATCAGGGAAGCATTCTATGGTTACAGAAACAACAGAAAAATATACGCACGAAATATTTGAACAAGAAAAACAAAACCTCCAAATGTTTTCCCATTTCCCCTTCCTTTTCCAAGACAAACAAGACAAAAATATTTTTTAGTTAAATGGAGATTTCATTTTCATAAAAAATTCTCCTCAGGATAAATGCACATCTGTATAGTCTGTTAGCAACTTTGATAAAATATCAATATTTAAGAAGGGTAAGTACTATAAATGAGGAATCTAATCAAACTTTTAGAACCAGAGAGTAGAGTGGTTGTTGGCAAAGGATATGAGAAGGGAAATAAGAGAATATTAATCAAAGAATGTAAAGTTTAAGCTATAAAAGATGATTGAATTCTAAAGGTCTATTGCTACAGTATAATGCCTACAGTTAAAATCTGCCAACAGGGAGAAGTTATATTGTGTCCTCACTTGCAAAAATGATAATGCATAAAGAGAGAAAGGATACATTTATGATGTAGAATATGATTATAGGTAAATATCCCCAAGGTCATCAAAGTGATATACATCAATTATGTATAATTTTGTATGATTAATACACATTGATTATATATAGATTTGTGTATCTCCATATATTTCATGCAGATTATGGTTATTACAAAGATAGTTTTCCCCTGTTGGGACTATTATAGCAAATAGAAGAAATTCTCCTTAGGAGAATAAAGCAGAAAGCATATGAGGACAGAAGAGTATTTAAAAATAGCTTTGAATGGGGATTGAGAGGTGAAAGTAGGAAAAAAGTTAGGTTGGATCTTTAAAGAGCACTGTAGAGGCTTGACCTGAGCAGATGGGACCTGGGGGCTGTCGGAAGAGATTGCTCCTGTGGGAAGCATCCAAGGAGAAAGGATGGGAATATGGACTTCTAGTAGCATCACGGCTGACATAGAGCAGCCTGTTAGTGTGTACTAGTAACAACAAAAATGCCTCTGGCACCAGAACATACTGAAATCAAAAAGAAAGAAAGAAAGAAAGAAAGAAAGAAAGAAAGAAAGAAAGAAAGAAAGAAAGAAAGAAAGAAGAAAGAAAGAAAGAAAGAAGAAAAAAAGAAAGAAAGAGAAAAAGTTCTTGAAACTCTTCCAAGGATCAGGATATGGTGGATTGAAATTGATAGAACAACTAGAATGAAAGCAACAGGCTGGTACCTGTGCCATCTCTGCCTTCCTCCGGCTCACTGCTGTCCTCTCAAGGAAGGCCAAGCTTCACCAGATAGGTTCTGCATGTAGCAAAGTACACTGCTGGGAGCATGCAGCTTGATGAATATTCCATCTGTCATCCATTATCATGAAAAATGGAATAGTGACAGCACATCATGCAGCCCCTTATTGTTCTGGATCAGCCATGATTCTCCTACCTTAAAAGTAAATGCCATCTTTTCTTCCATCACAAGCTGTTACTTTGGTCTGCTTTTACACTTTATATGAATGAAATTCTATAGTATTTAGAATTTCATCTGTGCTCTTTTGATCAATGGATGTTAGTTAATTCATCCATCCATACACCAATAAAATTAAAAAAAAGAAAAGAAAATAAAGATTTATGTAAGCTGGGATTTTCTTTCATTTAACAAGTGGGTTATCTGTTTTCCTATCATCTACTGCACTTGAAGTTTGCCAAAGTCTATGGGCTCTAACTCTTAACTGCCTATTTGGTTCAGTTTCAGACCTAACTCACACTTACATTCCAAATATCTCTGCATATCATGATCTCCAATCATGTTTTATTTGAAATGATACATAGAATTTGCATGTTCAACTCCCTTTTGTGTATTTTACTTTTCTATCATTTGCAAGAAACTAAGGATATAGTGAAGTCACATGGAACTGGAGCTACACTCAAGATATGATCTCATTCTGCTGTCTCTAGACAAGTAAGCTACAGACAACGCACCATTTCACTGGTAAGTGCCTTTTCAGAGATCATGATTTTTCTTCGGTTATCAAACAGACTTATGAACGACAATGAGAAAGTTCAAGGTGACACTGGGCAGAGCATTGCTGTGGTTGCATTTATGTAGTATATAACCAGATAACATAATTAATGGCACACAAACAAGAATAGTAAGTAATAGAAATCTGTACATCTGTCTCACCTTCTCTGAACTGGGAAAAGAAGCACAAGCACTAATACTCCTTATGACTCTCACATAGATATCTTTAATTTGCACAAACTAAGGATTTCAAATCTTTTCAGTAATAAGGTAGCAAGCCAATAACTCATTGAAATTATCTATAAATATGTTATAGGCAAACTCTGTGGAAGAAAATTTTCTTTCACTTTTTGAAGATATGAAACTTTCCAGCCATTTACTATTTCAGTGCAGTGTTTCTTAGCTTTAGTTTCCTGGCCAAAATGCAAGGTCTATGGAGCTTTGGATGATATTCTTCATAAGAACCAAATGAGAGATAACAATTCTGAACTCTTAATTCTTAGTTCTGGGCAAAGGCTACAGAGGTTATACTTCCTTTTTAAATCAGACATAAGAATCCTTCAAATTTCCTTTTCCAGTTGCCAGAAAACACCAATGGGAATTTCTTCTGTTCTCCAAATTTATGACCTCAGGCTGTAAATGAATAGTTTTCCATGAATGTTATTTTTTCCTGCATCCTAGTTGTTTTAAAGAGATCTTTTCTTACTTTTTCACTAGCTGCAATGGTGTCTTTCAGGTCAGAAAGTCTATTTTC
>NW_004524627.1:8983236-8994682 GCF_000260255.1 Octodon degus | reverse complement strand
TGTCATTTTGTATACCACTGTCTTCTGACCTTTGGTGTAGAGCTTAGATAGAGTTATTACCTTAGCACCAGGTCCGGATCTATGAAGTTCAGATTCCTCCAGGTGGGTGTTGTTTGGTTCTGGCTGTGTGCTCCACTACTTTCTGTTGTAGGCGTTAGAGTTGAACCCTTTGTGTCTCTCTGGGAAGATGCTCTGCTCCTGAATCAGCTGGGTGAGTCTTGCCTCTAGCCTCTTTGCAGGGAGTTTTGCTGAAGGGTTCCCTGCTGGGCCTGCAGCCTGGGTTGAATGAGGATCCGTGGGCCTGGGTTGTCTCACTCACTCTCCGGTCCTGCGCTTTGGGTCTGTTCAGGATCCCGTGGCCTGGGTTGTCTCCCATAAATCTTTATAGAATCAAATGTTGGCTCATGGGAAGGTTTATTATTATTAGTAGTATTAGTATTAGTATTAGTATTATTCATGAACTCTTCTCTATGCTCTCTGAGTTCTCCACAGGCTGATTCTCCAGAGAGGCTATTTGTCTCATTTTTTCACTAAGAATAATGGGTGCTAAAATGGCCAGATGGGAGAGACCCAGTGGAAATGTGTCCAGGAACTGAGCGACAAATGCCATGTCCATTAATGAGAGATAAAAGCCCTCTTTGATCTACTTGTATTTTGTCAAAGCTCCTGCGAAGTTTGGAATCTCTGTCTCTATACATGTTCCCTGACATGCCTATATTATCTACCATCAGACACTAACATGTGGCTTTCCAGCCCCAGGCCCAGTGAACCCTGTGTCTGTTCACTCCCACGCTAGGCCAGACAGAGAAAGGATAAAGCTATAACTTTCAAGAAAGCCCATAACTTTCAAAAACTGCTTATTTTTAAATTCAATTTGGTATAGGAATATAAAATTATGATTATATTTTTGGTCCCCTCCCCCCACACAGTAGAATATTAACAAGGCAGGATTCATTGTCTCCTTTGCTAACTGATGCATTGTAGGCATCTAGAAGGCTACCCGGCACAGAAGGGGATAGAAATATACAAGAGTTGGATATTTAGCATGTCATATTGTCTTAGTTACTTTTTGCTCTTTGCCGGGACAAACACCCAACACTCAAATGGAAGGAAGGAAAGGTTTATTTAGCTCACAGTTACTGGAGGGTTCAGTCCATATTCCACTGGCTCCAAGGCAAATGACAGTAGTTCATGCGGCAGAAAACAATGAAGAGCAGAGGAGGAGCAGCAGCTGCGGCATCCATCAAGCCTCTTCCTTCTATGCTGACTACGAAAAAGGAAGACTGGCAATTGTAGCTCCTCCCAAGCGGCACCGCTGTGAAGATCAAGCTCCTCCAAAGACTGGGACTTCTCCTCTGAATGGGGTCAGGGTGGCAGGAAGCCTTTCTCAGTTCCTGAGCCCTGCACACCTGCAGGGCTAGGCCCCCACGCTGAGAACTGCTGGAGCTGATTCAGCCAAGATGACACAATGTATCACACATGTATTTCACACATATGTATGAAATATATGTATTTATGTATAACACACATATATTTCATGTCAAAATTTAGTCTTGGTAGTTCACACAGTTAATCTAATTTTGCATAGTGTCTAATAAGAGTATAACTTTATGATTTATAGTATCCAAAATTTTGTATTATATGATCCCTGAACTAATAACTTCCATTTCAGATTAGTTCAGGAATAGCCTTCAAAGATGGTAAACAGGGGCCAGGGAGATGGCCCAGTGGAATAAGCACTTGCCTGGCAAGCGGTCTGAGTTCAATCCCAGGTTCTAAAAAAAAAAAAAAAAAGATGGTAAACAAAGTAATTGTGAAGTATACAATTGCAAATAATTTCCAAGAAATATTTTATTTAAAAAGATACTGAAGTTTGTTTGTTTCTTAAATAAAGAAATTACTGAAGGCCCTAGTGGCTAGGAATTAACCTGCAAGCATACATGTATCTTAAAGCACAATATATTTTTGTAGTATTTTAATTTTCACTTTAATGCAATTTGATGATACCATAAGTGATTAATTGGTGAATAGAAAGCCAAAATATAAGTCCATAGTACATTGAATTCTTTTTGATAGATTAAAAATAAAATAAAACTTCTTCAAAAGGCAGAATTTTAAAAACACATTGTCCCTATGTTTCAGATATGTTGTTTCCTTTAATTTATGATTTACTATTAACTGGTATAGGACTACCCAAGCAGTCTATTTAACAAAGATAACTCATCATAATGCCTCTGTTATCCCTAAATTTATTTGCATTCATTGTCTGAAAGCAAACCTAGAGTCTTTCAAGTATGAGAAATGATCAAGTTACTGCATCCATAGAAGTCTATGTATGTCTAAGGTTAACGTCTGGAGACCAGGGGTTAAATTACATCAAATGTAGTCCGGGAAATTTACTTAATACTGACTTCATCTTTATAGCTATTATTATTATTATTATTATTATTATTATTATTATTGTTATTACATTGTAGTATATGATGAAATAATTATATAATTAACTATAATTCACAATCAATGGGAGCCCTGAACTTCTTTACTTGCAACTAGCTGTCCTATATGGGAGTGGGAAGGGAGACTGTGACACAAAGGGATTACTGCTGTTGTCCAGGTTTCTCAGTCATCTCATTATGGTTGCTGTCATGGAAAGAAATTATGCTTCACAAAAATAGGATGTTGGAAGTCCAAACAGGCTTTCCAGGGCTTTTGTGGCAAACTCATGCTATTCCACCTTGATTTTAATCTGGGACATATGAAGTTTTGAAATTATCTCAAATGTACTTTTAAGATCATCATTTGTGATCTCTTACTATTGTTCCTCTTCTAGCATGAAGGAAGCTGATTTGTGCGGTTTATTTGTAAATGGGTCACAGATACATTTGTTTTTCAAGTTTATGGTCAGGAAATAATGCTTAAAATCTTTTGAAAGCTGAGGTAGGTGATCATGGGCCACTTAAGAGAAAGAAGGCCTTGGCAAAGAATCTTCAAAACCTCTGAAAATGTTGCAAATGTGCCAAATTTCTCAGTGTTCACTCATCACTCCCATAATTTCAGTTTAGCATGCACTCTATCCATGCATAGAGTAACACAAAATAACAAATTCAGTTTTCCTAGTGTGTAATCATTCAAAGACTTGAATAGTTCCCCAGCTGTGGCATTGACTGGCAACACTACAGTTAAGACTCTTTGTTAATGTTAATCTGTGTTTGCAGTTGCTCTTCAGTCCTAGTATCACAGCCTCAGCTCCATCTCAGAACACTGGAAATTAGATTCTTATAAGGAACATGAAACTCAGACTCTTTGCATGCACACTTTTCAGTAGGGTACACATGTCCATAAGAAAACAGTGCTGACACTGATTGACAGGAGGTAGAGCTCAAACTGAAATGCTAGTGATGGGGAGAGACTGTAAATACCTATGAAGCTTCCATAATAGCTTTACAGCAACCTCCTGCTGTGAAGCCCTGTTATTTTCCATAAGATACTGCAAGTAAAATAGTACCCAAATCAGAAAAAGGTCCCTGTTCACATGAAGCCTGGTCTTCTGAGAGTTCTCTATTCCTCATTTCTGGTTGGAAGCTTAGTTTCTTTCTGGTAAATTGGTGTAGCATTTCAATCAGTGAAACTACTGAACCTTAAGAGACATTTGCAAATGTAAGGAGATACTTTAGATTGTTGTAATTGAAAGGGGTTGAGTGATAGTGTAAAGGTTAGAGGTCAAGGATGCTGCTAAATATCCTGAAATGAACAGGGAAGATTATCACAACAAAAACATATTTGGCTAAAGATTTCAGTAGTGCTGTGGGTGAAAATGTTGGTCTAGGGGAACCATAAATTCCTCTGTCATAGAAATTATCCTGCTCATACTGCAAGTGGTATGAGTGGAGTTTGTAAAATCGTAATGATATCAGTAAGAAAAAAATTCCAAGCCCAAATTTCAAATAAAGAAAAGATTAATTTATCTGATTCTGAGGAATATTTTAATATATTTATCAACTGTTAATACTTTTCTTCTATAACATGGCAAATACAAAAGGAAATAAATTTAAAAAGTAATCTTTTCACCTTCACGTTATTTTACCAACATTTTCTTTCAAAAGGTACAGAGGGTTAGGGCATCTTAAATTCTGTTGCACATGTTTTATGGTTAGAAGCAAGAATAGGACATCTTAACTGAGACTAAATAATTCAGCTTTTAACATGTCTTTGTGAATGTAGGAGAAGTGGATGCTTCTATTGTTAGGTTTAAAAATTTAGTTTGCTTCCATTTTCCTGGTAGCAATATCTATTTAGATTGTTGATTCCATTGGCTCAAACCCAGATCCCATGCAGGTGAACTCTTCCTGGGAAGTGGAGATGGCTCTCAGCTCCACTATGAAGCATTCTTCAATAGATTTGTTTACTAACATTTCCTCAAGCACACAGTTCTTCCATAATGCAATAAGAATTGGGATGTTTATGTCACCTTTTTGATATTGTTAGCATAGGAACGAAGGTAGTTTCATCCTTGAATATCTTAACTAGAAGTTAATGAAAGAATTGTTCACTTTCACAATTAGGTTGAATTGCAGTTAAACTAGTAGAAACATACTCTCTATCCATTGTTGGGACCGCATAAAATGAAATATGCAGCTCATAATTAATTTACTAATACATATTAATAGTGAACTACTAAAATGTTCATACTTTTGACTGATATTTGCTCTGCATGTAAATAAAAGAACTAGGAAAATAATCACAATTATGGGCAGTTATTTATATCCAAACTGGCAATCATAGTAGTACTGTATTTATAATAAGAAAAAAATCCGCCAAATCTTCTTAAAAAGATGAATGATTGACTACATTATGGTGAAGCCATATAATCTGATATTGTTCAATGTTAAATTATTTTGTGAGGATGTTTTAATAATATGGTGAATGATTATGATTTGCTACTAAAGAGAAATGAGTAAGTACAAATAAAGGAATACTATATTTAGTTTAATCTCAACTATGTAAAAGTACATATTCACAGAATATACACCAGTATATCAAAAGATGATCTTCTGAGTTCTCATGTCTTCTATGTATCTCTGTACTTTATTATACTTTTATTTTGACAACTGTAGAAATAAATGTTAGATATACAATATTTGAACTGCCTAGAAACAAAGGAAAATTGGATAAATAATAAATTTAGGAAGAAATAGCCATGAAAATTGAGAAAAAAGAGAATAAAGCAAAATAATAAATATTATAAAAAGCTAATGGAAAGACTGAAACACAGACAGTTTCCTCTTTATGAGATAAGGCGCATGTTTAGAAGAAAAGTAATCATGAAATGTTTAGTTACTGAGTAACAGCTGAGTTAATAGTAAGTATGGGCAAGACTAAAGAAGAGCATTTTTATATTCTTCTTACTTTGTCACAAAGAAAACAGCAAGGAATCAGGGAGCAGCAAGTGCTTTGTTAGGTCACAGTTCATTTGAATTCTAGAATTTGCATGTTGTAACTCAATATTATCTCCCAGGCAGGTTGGAACAAGGTCATTATGGGGTATATCAGGCTCCCCCCACATATTGTGGCTTTAAATTACATTCAGTAATTTGTCTAACTTCAGAAAATTGCAGCCTTAACTTAAAACAGAGTAGCACCACTGATTTTTTTTTCCTTTTGGAAGGAGTTAAAATGTAATTTATTCTATCATATCTTTCAGAAATTATACCTCCCTATTTAACAATATTGTGACTAACTGCAAAAGATTATTGTAATAGACAAATCAGAGTTACACAATAGCAATTAAACTGTGAGCTTTGGGGCTAAATTGTAAAGACTGTAAAATCTAGCTCTGTTATACCTATGTGCTCTTGAACAAATCATTTGTTCTTTTCTAGAGTTTGAGTTATTTATCTCAAATTCTGGAAAATAATAGTGTCTACTTTGTAGTGTTAAATTGCTGAGGTAAAATTTACATGATGTTGGAGGCTTTTGTTGACATTAATGATTGTGCAGTGAGGGAGACTGAACCCAGGGCCTTGCACATGCTAGGCCATGTCTCTACCACTAAGCTACACTATGAGGCCTGATGTT
The DNA here is from genome assembly GCF_000260255.1 of Octodon degus. NCBI lineage: Eukaryota > Metazoa > Chordata > Mammalia > Rodentia > Octodontidae > Octodon > Octodon degus. Next base: position 8,988,607 of record NW_004524627.1, on the reverse strand, counting down.
ATTACTATATAGCAATTATTATTTTCCTTTTGATTCATTATACTTTAATATTTTCAATTACACATTTATTCAGTATGGTACAGTAATTAGCACATTCATCTCCTCATTAATTGACCATTTCTATGTGCCAGGAACTTAGTACTCCTACTTATTTTGAAATATATCACAAGTTGTTTTAGACTGTAGGTATCTCACTCTGCCATAGAACATAAGAGCAAATTTCTACTATCTAATCATATTTGTTTTTCCTTTTTCTTTGGGACAGACCACTGGGAATAAAAATGAAAAACTGAGCTGTATGTTAACACCTCTGTGTCACTAACCTGGACTATTCTTGAAAGGACCATTGACTTTCAGGTTTTGGTTCTACTTTTCCTCTTCATGGTGTCATGACCCCTCCTTTCCATGGTGTACTGGAGAATACCACCTCAATTTGGATACTAAAAACAGCACACATACACACACCTCAAGCTAATGAAAAACACCCAGGTTAACACATAGCAATCCAAGAAAACATTTTATTTAATGCAAAAAATGTAGGTGGAAAAGAGGAATTAATTCATCTTTCAGAATTAAAAACACAAAAATGCAGCACAAGTGTCAATCACAAACCTCCCACATTATATTTTTCTTTGCAGGTAAGTTATTTGTAATATTTTGCTTAGTGCAAAACCTTTAGGCAACCTGTTACAGAAAATTAGTGAAACTGCTTAGTAATATTTTTCTTCATGGTGTGGTTAGAATATCTTTTGTTGTTGATTAAAATGATTTTTAAAAATCTTTCTCATATATTTTCTATCATTTGTGAAAGGTGATGTTATAATGTAAAACAAAACCAATGACTTTAGACATGGAATTTTATCAATCTACCAAAATATTCACTTGCAGCTTCAATTAGCCATGGTCTGTGCTGCAAACTATAAGCAAAACAATTAAATTATAAGCCATGATTGGAGGCTGACAAAATTCTGCCCATAGGATGGCAAGTAGGTCATAAGTATTAGTGTAAATACTTCAGGCCATTCATACAACTGAGGCTAGATAAAAATTTATCGTCTTATTTCTAGTAAAACAAAGGTCAACAAAACAAATAAATACCACCACTCCAGATAAGCATACTACTAACCATACTTTTACATTTCCCTATGAAAAATCGAAAGACATCCCACATGCTATGCTTAAGTTCCTACGGAGCAAGAATAACTTAGTTATTTACAGATGACTAATGGAGAGGGCAGCCTAATAATAGTAGTGATAATTTTGTTTGTACATATGAAAAATATCAACAATGCCAGGCATAGGAAAACGTTGGGCCCTAAATTTTCTAAGCAAAGCATATGAAGGAGATACAAGTAATCAAAATCAAAATGCATAATATCAAGCATATAGTATATTCAGAATAAATGAATTAATTAGTGGGCAAACGTTTTAATATTGATTGACATAAATATGTATCAGTCAAGAAGTAATACTTATCCATAATAAGAATTTAAAATAATCTGGTGGCACACAAGGATATATTGAATAGCAGCAATTAATACATATAAATGTTCTGACATGCCAAGGATTTCGCAACCATTGTCTTGTGAAGCAAACATAACAATCTATTGAGGAGGCAGCTAAGGAAGCTAAGACAAGTAAATAATAAAGCTGGCATGTGCATCTATGTCTAGTAGACTCCAGAGCTCAGTTTTCACCACCAGCTTTTTATTCCCTTAGCAGAAGTTGAGGCTTGATTTATGTTACTTGTCTAATTTTTTAGACTGATGAATATGATAAATTTCTAGTTGGGGATTATCAATGGAAATTTTATATCCCAACCAGAGACCTCTTTCATGTTACAATTATTAAATTTTATATCCCTAGAAAAAACAATCATATTCACATTACAGATAAACTCCTACAGAGTAATAGCATCTTACTTAGGGGTCAGGTCACATGGGATTAACAAGTAATTATGATAAAATTTATTCACCTCCTTAACACAATATCAAATGATCTCATTATCTCTTACCAATCTTAGAAAAATAAGGCTTGTTCCAAAGGGCATACCAAAGCTCCTGATTTCTGAATGTTTCGTTCATTGCCCAGTTGTGCTGGAAGAAACTACCCAAAGAAGACCTGTGAGAGGTAATGCTTAAGTATCAGAGGAAAAAGACATGGGCTCCTTGAGGCTTGTTAGCAGAAAAGGAACAGCTAGACAAGAAAGTTTTCAGAAAGTGCTCAGACTGGTTCATCATCAAAATGTCTGGTGGTGTCCAGACAAACAGGCAATTGCCAGAAGTTCTGACAGAAATGGGATGACAGGGAAATGGCCAGCCAGAGCTCAAAGTGTCTACTTGCAGCCAGCTGGGATACAACACTCTGTGGTTCCCTATTTGGCACTCAGTTCTGATAGGAGGGCATTTTATAGAGCATACTACCTAGCAGTAATGTCATTGTCTTCCTTTGTTTCATTTCATGACCACAATTCCAAGGAAATGCTGACAGCATAAGTTAAGCAGGTAGTGCCTGGCAATAACATTCACTTGCCTCAGTTCCAGTGTTCCTCAGATGGTTCTTATCTGGACATTCTAGATCCTGTCCAAACCATATCCCCTGAACTTGACAAGAGCCTTGTTATCACAAAGGGATATATTGTAGACACGGTACTAAACATCCTAGTTTTTTTCAGGGATTGTACACAAAGATCAAAATGATCCCCAAGACCCTTTGATTATCAGAAACATTGAAATATCTATCCTCAGTCTAGAGTTCTTTATCTATCTTTTCTTTCTTCTTTCTTTATTTCTTTCTTTCTTTCTTTCTTTCTTTCTTTCTTTCTTTCTTTCTTTCTTTCTTTCTTTCTTTTTCTTTTTTTTTCTTTCCCTTCCTTCCTTCCTTCCTTCCTTCCTTCCTTCCTTCCTTCCTTCCTTCCTTTCTTCTTTCTTTCTTTCTTTCTTTCTTTCTTTCTTTCTTTCTTTTCTTTCTTTATGTCTCTCTTTCTTTCTTTCTTTTTCACATACATTGTCTTATTTTCAGGGCCATTTTTTAAAACATGATTTGTAGTAAAACTGAATTTCACAAAGCTTTTCTAATTTGGTTTCAGAGACTTTTCATTTTGGCAAAGATGAAGATAACTTCCTCTTCCAGAATACTCTGCACACCCCCAGATACCTTTAAAGCCACAGTTATGGTCATGAAACTTCTTTCCTGAAGTAGCCTAAAAGGCCATTTGTGGAAACCTTGTCCAACTCAGACTGGATATTAATCTGCATCCAAGCTGTTTTTCTAACTCTATTTTCAGTAATACTTTGCTCCCTTGACCCCAAACTGCTATTTTCCACACATTCCATATACTTTTAGATATCAGAGCCCTTGCTCCAGTCCTTCACTTAGTCTGGAATTGTCTGTCTGACCCTATTATCCATTTGTCTGGTAATCTTATTTAGCCTTGAGGATGCTGCTAAACTTCATATTCAGTATAAACTCTTCTGTGAAAATGAGGTCTTCCATGCAGAGTTGCTTTCTGCTCCCATTGAGTGCCATGGCCTGGTGCATTTGGGTTACTTAATTTGTATCAGAAACTAACACATGATAATACCTATATCTCTGTCTTGCTTAATAAATTATGGGCTTTTATGTACAGAAATAGTGGCTTTTCCATGTTGAATTCTTGTTGCCTAGGTCTGAATCTTCAGTGGAAAAAAGAATAACTCTTAGTTGACTTGAGTCTGCTGGTGAACACTCCTTCATTCAAAGATTTTTCAAGTCCAAGTTTCTTGCTCAATGTTGAGATTCAATTTCGTTTCCCGCTGGTCTTGTTGTAAGAAGATAATGCTTTTCAAATAAGCAATGTGGAATTATTATATTGCTCAGTTTAAGAAATCCTATCTACTTCCTAATTTTTTCCAGACACCATTTGAAGCTTCATTGTAATTTATAAAAAAGCCACTAGGGGGGTCAAAAGAACATTCCAAGTGGCATATTTTACTTGAGAAACACATTGTTACATAAAGAGAAGATAAAAATCTTAACAGGCATCTTGGTGTTTAGACCAGTTAAAGAAAAAATTAATCAAGAGGTCAGGAGACAGCTCAATGACTCATGAATATTTAACATGAATTTCATTAAGTCTAACAAGATCAAGAAATGCTGTCATACTTCAGGCATACCTATAGAAATGCTTACACTATATAAATACCAACTGTCAGGTAGCACTTATCTTAAGTCATATATTTGAACATTAATCCAGATTACACTAGAATTATGAAATTTTGATAAAGTCAGGCAAGGTACTTGGTAAATGTAATCTTATTCTAGGTTTAAATAGTCATTTCTTCAGAGCAGGAGTAATTGAATACCAAGTATTATGGATAATATTTTGAGAACTATAGTGTGTTTGCAGTAGTAGCTGCAAAGGCACAGTTGGTTGATTCTAACATGATTCTAACCTTCCAATCTTCATCTGGATGTCAGATAATGAAAAGAAGGTATTTTTTCACACAGTTGTTATTACCACAAAATAACAATGAATCAGGGGCGATGACATGAATCAGGGGCTTGGTTTTACTTACTCATTAGCTGGATATTCAGCTATGAGCAAAGTAGGGTGTGTAATGCTAAATTTGATTCCATATTCATGATCTTTCAACTAATTTCCTGTGTTTTCATTTACTGTATTTTGAATTTGAAAAACCTGAATCTCACTCATTCTAAGGAAATTTATTGGCTAAAATAGTTTCAAGTACTCATTTTACATATTTCTTGTAGTTTATTAGTATGATGAAATGTTGGCACTTAGGGTAATAGGTTATATAAGTGTCACCCCATTCATTAATGATTATGAGGCTGGTCATTCAGGTGACCTCTTCTTTCACTTTTCAATAAACCTCCTTTAAAAACTAGATGATAGGTGGGAAATCATAACCCACCCAGAGCGAGAAGAGTAAGTTTTCAATAATAGGAATAACTATGGGAAATATGATGAATGAAAAAGAAATCAGTTAAGAAATGAAGAAACTGTTACCCTAGTTACAGCTTTATATCTCCATGTGTTTCTGTTCAGAGGATTATCTCAATAAATTTGATTTTGTTATTGTTCTTTATAGTACTCAGATCTAAAAATAGATTGCTTACTTCTAAGAACAATCCACAATGAATTGATAGCTTTTACATATTGTAAAGGAAAATAAAGCTGAAGCCTATTGAATAAAGTTAGGAAGTGTTTTATGATAAAGACACATATTAATAATAACTGTTTAAAAATGTTGGAGAGGCTGTGGGGAAAAAAGAACCCTTCTCCACTGCTGGTGGGAGTGTAGACAGGTGCAACCGTTATGGAAATCAGTATGGAGACTCCTTAGAAAAGTTGGTCTGGAAATCCCCTTTA
>NW_004524627.1:8966890-8981506 GCF_000260255.1 Octodon degus | reverse complement strand
GCATCTTGTACAGCAATTAACCACTAAGAAGAATATATGGAGTGTATTATTTGTTGAAACTGTACTTCCGATTTGATTTGAAACTGTCTCATTGCTATCTGTTTATCAATAAAACTTTGAAAAAAATAATAATAACTGTTTAAGACAGTAAGGAAAGATTAATAAAAATAAAGGAATTTTTCATTATAATCCTAAGAACGAAGTGCTAGTAGACAATAGGAGTGACGTGGGAATATGCTCTTATCACTGCTGCACTCATAGGGAAGATAGGTTTCAGGGATTTCTCATTTCTTCCAATTACGAAGATAGTGATCTTGTTTGTTGTAATTAATGTGAGGACAAACTAGCTTATGCTGAAAAGTTAAGGAAATACACAAGGCATCCCCAGAGGCTTCCTGAGGAAAGTCACTTCCTGTAGAGCAGGAAACAAGGAGGTCCTCAGGAGCACGGTTAGGAGGCCCTGTCCCTCCGGCCACGTGGCCGAGGTCCTCAGTTCACACATTGCCCTGCTTCCCAGGCTTCTTGGTATAACATAGCTGCCATCCACAGCGCTGCTCCTGTGTGTCAATGCTGGGCCTGGAGAAGGAAGTGAGGCTTCTCTTTTCACCAGCCCTTCTTCTTTCCTTACTTTTTTTTTTTTTTTCTATGCACAACTACCCTATTTGCCAAGAAACTAAGAGATGTTAAACTTTTCCATAACAAACAAGACATATTATAAATTAGATTAAATCTTTTAAGGCAAAAGAGGTATTTCTTAAGAATAAGATGACATGCATAGCATATAACTACAGCCTTTACCAAGGTATGCCCTGAGCTTTTGTACATTCATGTCCTCTGTGTAACCTATGGAGTTAAATTACCCACCAAGTAGAGTAGTTCACATCTCCAGCACGTTCAGATGGCTCGCTCATCTGAAAGGAAGGCTTTGGGACTTGTGAATAGGACATAGAGTGTCCTTGAAAGGACTAGAAAGAACTCGTACAGCACCACACTGTGACTCCTGCCTTCACGCTCAGTGATGAGCCCGCCTGTCAGGAGTCTCTCTCTGCCTTACAATAATTAAAGAAAATGGATGAGTTAGAATTCCTGTTACATCTGCTTCCCTTTCATAATTCCAAAATAACTTATTTAATGCTAATTAAGAAGGCTTGTTTCTTAAATGGGTATCATGGATAACTTACTACCACAGTAACTTTTTCTTAATTCAAAATGAAAACTTGAAATTCTTTTCTATTAGAAAAGAAAAAAAAAGCTGGAGCAATACCAGCTGAAAATACAGGCGATGGCAGTGATTTCTCAATATGTTTTCATCAATGCCTCTTTGAAATCAACATAACATTGAGTTAAAAAAAACTGAGCCCTCAGACTCAGTGTTACATTTATTTTGACTTTTGTTTTCTTTAGAGATATTAAAAACCTTAACTAAAAGGTGTTAAAGGTAGTACATATCTATACTAACATTTACCTGAGTGCGCTAGTCTATGCTTTACATTTCTAAATTATTTTATATTTTATTTGACAGTTGAAATTGTATATATTCATTGTTTACAACATGATGTTTCCAGCTGTATATACTTTTTGGAATGACTAAATATACCTAATTAACACATACTTTACTTCATGCAGTTGTCACATTTGTGAGGAGAACACATATTATCCACTGACTGAACAAGCTTGAAGAATGAGGGAAAAAATGACTAGGGAACATAACAGTCAACTTCTACTCAGTTTCCTGCTTTGTCTGTAAACTGCAGGATTGAAAAGGCAGTTTTAGCGTTGAAGTCTTGTGTGTCAGAAGACCCTTGGCCAGTTATGGTCAGCCCTGATTCAACCTTAATTTGTGGGAGCCACTATGTCTCCCTCTGCCTGAGCTGAGTGTCGGAGCATTGGGACCTGAGCTAAAGGTGACCAAATGTACATTAGAAGGACAACCTGCTAATTATGCCTGAGTTAGTGACGCAGGGCTTGGCACAGAGGTTCTCAAAATGTTACCTCTTCCATCTATTTACTAACGTTGATGCATGCTTTTTCCTAAGCACTTTGTTGACTTCGTAGGAGAATGTCAAGTTTATATTGATGTCATTCCTACACGACATAACTGCAATCAGGAAGAGAACATGCATAAATAGGCAGGAAATCTTAGTGTTAGGCTGAGGAATCTGCATTAAGATTTTTCCAAGTTGACAGATTATGGACTAAATAAGCTTATTTAGTTAAAGTTATCTTGAAAGTCATATTCTTTCCAAAAGTACACACCCCATTGATTGCTTATGATATTCTTTGTGTCATATAAACGACTTAAATTTCTACCCAGGTCTAGATTAGCAGTCCTATTTTTCAAATAAGAAAACCCTATGAGGAAAGCAGAAATCTGGGATCTATGGAGCTGTACAGTCAAATTAGCACCCAATTAGCATTTTCTAAATTCCCTTGACATCTTACATGGTCTCCTATGGTGATCTCTGTGGCATTTGTTTGTTTGTTAGTATTGTTTTTTTTTTTCTTTCTTTTTTTGAGATAGGCTCCTGCTAAGCAGTGCAAGCTGCACTTAAATTCACTTATGTAGCCCAGGTTGGCCTTAACCTCACAGTGACACTTCTGCCTCACCTTTGCAAGTGCCAGGCTTACAGGTGTGCACCACCACTCCTGACTTTCTATGGCTTTTAAACAAGGAGAAAAGACAATTGCTATTCTGCAAGGATACAAAGTGTGGCTTTACATATATTTCACATGCAGTGTCTTAGTTGCTGTTCTCGTTGCTGAGACAAAATACTCAACACCCAAAACTAAAGGAAGAAAAGCTTATTTAGCTCACAGTTTGTAGAGAGTTCAGTCCATAACCAATTAGCCCAGTGGCAGTGTGACTTGTCAGAAAGGCATCTCAGAGGAGAAGCAGTTCATGTCTGTTGGAAGGCAATAAGCAAATGAAAAGCAAATTATCCTAGCTCTTTCTGTCCCTTATATTTTCACTGTGATTTTCAGGGTATTACACCTTTAATCCTAACATCCTTAGTCCTATCACTGTCACATGGATAAATCCAAGAATTGCATACTTCAGACCCTGTCATCTTCAAAAAGTCTGTGATTGCCTGAGGCTTTGGAGGGGCATCTAGACACAAGTCATAATATGCAGTGTTGGGACTATGTAATCGTGAAGATACCCAATGTCATTTTTTCTATCTATGAAGGACTCAGAAAGATTAAATACAAATAGCTTAGGTTTCTTAGCCAGTACTTTAAAAACATTTTAATTATGAGAATCCTTTCTTAAAGTTACACTTACCCTGAAATTTTACTTATGTTAGCCCTTCTTTTTTTAAGAATGGCATATTCATAGCCAAAGATTTATATTTAAAACATATACATTAAACAAAATTTTAACAGTTATTTATTTACTTATTTTAATGTATTTAGTACAGGGTCTCATTACACAGATCAGACTCACAGTGATCCTCCTGTTTTCAAGCCTCCCAAGTGCTAGGATTACAGGGACATGCCACCACACCCAGTCTTGATCTCTGTCTCAGTGCATCCCAGGGTCAGGGCCAGCATGGTATGCCAGGGGTCAAACTCCAGTCCCTACACATGCCTAAACAGGCCCTTTAGTCCCCTAAGCTATCTGGCTTGTCCTAAAAAAGAGTATTTTATATGATAGGCACAATGCTGAATAAACAGAGTTTTGGCTCTCAAGAGGCTTCCAGATTCAAATTTGACTTTAATGGAATGAATTTGCATTTATTAATCACAACAGAGTCTGTATACACTTAAAGTACAGCTGCGTAGGTATAGTGTATCAGATCATGTAAATTTTCTAAGAAGTATAATTTACATATTGACAACAGATGCTAGCATGAACAGATGTGCCACACCTCCTTCTATTCAAATTCTATGAGAACCACAAATTCTATCAGAACTACTGCCTTAGACTTCCTCCTTGCTCCTGAAAAGTGCAGTTCCTTCTCACAGACAGTGTAGCAAAGTGTAGGTCAAGGCAGATTCTTAGATCCTGACCCCTGGTTTATGAGCTATTTGACCACTGAAATACCAAGTAAGAGCCTTGTGATTCCATGTCTTTTGCTAAGGCATAATCACGGTATCTATTTTACAATGTTATTTTGACAATTAAATAAGTTAATAATGCATAATAGTGATCCATTTTGATGTTTACTTAATGCTGCTATTAATGAGTGCTAGTAATCTGAACTTCTGAGTTCACATTTGAGCAAAATCATAGCCTATGATTTTGTCATTCATGAGTCTTTATCAAAATTCAATGAAGCTAATGAAAACTTACATTTGGAAAACAGTCTAAATTTTGCTTCCTTTTGAGAGAATATAAGTGATTCAGGACTGTTTATTGCTTGCAGAGGTGGTGCACTTATGCTTGTTTAATGCTTTATTGATTAAGGCTATGGTAAGCACTCTTCTCAGGAGGCTGATTTTGAGGACATCTAACACTGATGACTGATTGGCAAGGAAAATCTGGTGTTTTTCTTCTCTTTACAAGAACAGCCCAATAGCATTTGATCATTGATCTATTTACTGTGTTTGGCCCACTGGCAAAAGCTAATGCTAGAAAGACCATGTTGCAAAGTGTTCTTGGAGGGTCAGAAGGAAAATAATATTGCCTTTAACCGAGGGAGACATTGAGGAAGCTTTTAGACATCTCTCTACTTCTTTTATAACAAGCTGTGCAGACTGACCATATTTCTAACATAGTTTATTGCTTATATCTCCTTTAATTCCAAGTACTGTGCCCCTAAATATGTTTTCATTTAGATAACTTAATATCATTTTCAGAAGAATGTGTAGTTAATAAGAAAATGTGCTTATATCTGCTAAAGTTAGAGAATTATAAAAGCCATACCTAGAGACAAGAATTATTTTGGTCCATAGGAAGAAATAGTTACTCAAAGAAGAAACAGACTATCCTTTCTAACATCATTATTTATAGGGAAAAGCCCTTTTTTTGCCCTTTTATATTAAAATATACTGTTTAGGGCTTGGCTTTTGATTTTGTTCTCCTAAAGTTTATGTGTTAGTCTAATTCTGCCCTTGTGGTCTTGAATAAGTTGTATAAAATCTACATAAATAGGATGAGCTACACTTTGAATATGGTATGACAAGTGAATGAAGTAAATATATACCAGATGAACACACTAGGCATGGGCATCCCATAAATGTTGATTTCTGTCTGTCTGCAAAGGTAGGCTGTCCAGCTGATGCCTCTTCCAAAGGAAATCCCACTGTGGCAAGTAGATATGTCTTCATTTTGCCATCTATTTTTATTTAAAAAATTGCTACATAGGTAAGTGTAAATGATAAGACATAGGAATGAAAAGCATAGAAAATGGACTCCACAACAAATCTCTATTTTGTTTTGCAAATATTCTGTGTTCCTTCCTGTGTGAGGTTGATACTGTCCCTAGGCCATTGGTGGCAGGGAGAGCTATTTGTCTTCCTCTGAGTGAGGAGATACCATACGTCATTCCCAAGAAGCTTTCAGAAGAGCTAGTGGTGCATTATTATCTTTAATCCTCTTGCCTTGCTCACTATCCTACTTTTCATGTAGAGTTACCTAAAGCAGCACCACAGGGAGTTACTGAATATTACTTGAATGTCATTTTTGGCTCAAATATCATTGACCTGGAGTTTGTTCTCTCACTGTAACTCTAGATGTAAAGAGTTGAACAAGGTCTTACTTTCCTCTTATCTAAGAAGGGTGTTAACATAGCAGAGTTGTTTTGAAAAATAAGTAAATTAATTAATCTATGTAAAAGGGCTTTGGTAAACTATGAAACATCTATCAACATTAATTTTAATTGTTATGGGATTAATTTGCTTAAGTATAACTACTTTACATTTGTGAACATAAAAACCAAATTCCCTGAACCAAGAGCACATCAATGAATATAATGTGCTGTCCTGTCTGCAAAGGACAGCCACAAATAAAACAGTCCCCACAATGTGCAAGAGGCCTCTCAATGTTTGAAAAGTAGAAAATAATTTATGCAGTGAAAGAGTTCCACACTAACTACTATTTCCTCTTAAGTGAATGCATATACACATGTGCACACATTAAAACACATAGACACATGCAAAGCAAATACATGGATACACACTTGCATACATATACACATGCATGAATACATATATATGCAAACATGTTAGTCAGCATTGTCTTATTGCAACACATACCTGAGGTAATCAACTTACAAAGAGATTAGGTTTAGTTTGGCTTAGAGACAGAGACAGAGACAGAGACAGAGACAGAGACAGAGACAGAGACAGAGGCAGATAATTTGGCTTCTCACTATTCCCTCCAAGGGCAAACCCAAAATGATCTGAAGACTTTTTGGTTTGTTTCTAATATGCTTAAGCTTCCACCACTTTCTAATAGCACTAACCAGGGAACCAAGCTTATAATGCATGAGCCTTTGGGGGACACTTAAGATCTAAACTGTATTCAACAATGATTTTGTATTGCACATTGCTGTCTTCAATGTAGCTGCTCAATTTACTTTTTTCTTGTTCCTCTAAATGTGTACTATTTCTTATGTCCATTCGATTATGATTAGATTCTCCTTAAAATATATTTTTTAAAAAAGTAAAAAGGACAAGAAAAACTTTTAGGATTATTAAAAGCATTAATGTTCAAGTATTTATTAACATATTTGTTAATCTGAATAACAGATTTGGTGATAAAAATACATAATATAACAACCATTGTTAATTTGCTATTCTTGTTTTGAAAATCTGTACCATATTGTTACTCTGCTTCTGTCTTTATTGTTTTGCTGTTTGACTTTACTTTTGTTCTTTTTACTCTTTAAAATAAAATGAAACCAAAACAGAAATGTAAGCTGTAATATTGCTCTCTCTCTCTCAATCTCTCTACATCTATCTACTTATCTACCTATCAATCATCTATCAGTTTATCTTCTATCTGTTTCTATATATACACCTGGTAGTCAAAGATGGGGTAATAAATTACATTTCTGATTTCTTATTACTTTAATGAGCAAGGACAAGAATAGGGAGATTCTATTTGGATGATTTTCTTAGCAGCTAAGGATACTAAAGCTGGAGGTGATTTTATAGCAACACTGCAATGGTAAATTTGGGGACCTGGTTTCATATTTTTACCCTGTTGTGCTTAATTGATTTTGAAAACAAAAAATTCATGGACCTCGGCATTGAAAGCACTTTATATGCAAGAGACACACAAGAAAGCCATTGCTTTACAGTATTTAGGGGCCACACCAATCTGCTGAGAGATGGAAAGATTCTGAGTAAAGGAAACTATATCTCATGTGACTCATCCTCTCTCTAATCAATGCTGTCATGAGTCAGAACCCTGGGACTATCAGTTCTTTCAGCTTGTGTAAATAGGCATGCTGTTTGTGAAGGAGGTCTTGTGACTTAAAATGCATAGTTTTATTTCTTAAACTTCCTCTTGTTTTATCAATGGCCAGATTTAATACTTCAGGATTGCTGACTCCTTGCAAGCCATACTAGATTAGACTTCAGAACTGGCAACAGTCAGCAATGTGACCACTTCTCCCTATTCATCACTGCTTGCAAATTTTGTGCATATGTTCTTACCCTTTGGCTCTCTGTCTCTATTCTGTCTCTGATTTCCCCTATGTCTCTATCTCTCTGTATCCCTCTATTTTTCTCTCACTGTATCTGAAACACACACACACACACACACACACACACACACACACACACACATTTTTCTGGGTGCAACCAGTGTAATTTCTTAGAGGCCACAGCTAGCTGGCTATTTGATTGGTTGTGTTGATATCAACACAAACTCCCTGTACTTCTAAAGGAGGTTGCTGTTATGAGCAAGCTGAAACAGGTCCTCTCCCAAACTGGAAACCTGAGGAAGACAGGTTTAATTTGAGATATAATTTGTATTTTCTGTTTTGCTTTTAAAGATGAAAGAGCCTCATGTACAGGTAAAGTTTTAAGAGACCATTTTAATTTACTAATCATGTTTTTCTATTAAGATACAAAATGGAAGATTCTTTAAAACCATTTACTCAGATTTTGGGGATGTTTAATCTGGTCATCATATCTCCTTCTGAGGGTTTTTTTCCCTTGTCTCTTGTTTTCTTTTATTAACCTTTTTTAAAACAAACATTACTTGAGAGACAGTATGGCAGTAATTGGTATAACATGTCAAACAGTATGTATTCAGAAGACCATATTTCTATCTTCAGTGCAGTTGCTTAGTTCACAGGTATCAGCATATATAGTTAGTCAGGGTGAGAATCCTACAAATTAACTGCTAGTTCCAAAAATCTGCTAAAGATTCTCAGAATCATTGCCTTAACCATCTTGTGCATATAAATATATGGCTTTGCCCCTGTCATGTTTCCTAGCTTTTCTCCTTGCCTTCTCTTCCTTGTTTAATTCTTAAGTTCTCACTTGTAGAAGTCTCTTCTATGTCCTTGTCCCAATCCAAGAAGCCAATATTTATAATCCCAAAATTACATTATTGGAATCCCACTAAACTAATTCCAATCTACCACTTTTAATGCAAGCTATGAAAAAAATAAACACAGTAAAACATATTTTTAATTATTGGGGAGCCAAGAGGCTGTAAGTCCAGCCACAAAGATGGCTTTCAGGAGAAAAGAGGCTGACGCAGGACCTCACCGTGTTTTTTTCAGGAGGAGTGGCTTGAGGAGGAAAAACAGAGAACTGGGGGAAGTAGGTGCATACTGTGAGCTAAACTAGGTAAGTGGCCTACATTTACCTCTGCCATATGCAGAGAGGACATGCAGAGAAAATAATATGCTTTATGCTATGGAGATAGTATCTAATGTTTTGGGTTTTTTTTTTTTGGGGGGGTCTGGTGCTTCAGCTTTGATGTAGTCTTCCAAACCCCAGAAAGTCATAGCCTCGGTCTTGAGGCTCAATCACAGCTGGCGGTGCAGAGCATTGGCTCTTCATCCTGTCTTGACCCAGCTCGCCTTAAGCAGCAGCAGGTGTAGGTTACCAGGGAAACATGCACACCACCTTCAGAGACTATCACCAGTACCTCAGCTAGACCAATATAAATATCTTAAAGGCCAATTGGAGGGATAAACAGAAGTCCTAGCCAGTTCTGTATGTATCAAAGAAATAGGGTTAGACTCAGTCAAAATAGAGACAGTCGCTCTTCTTTCAAGAAGACCTGCTCAGGTGGCCTTCCATACTCCCTTTCCTTTTAATTGTGTTATACCTTTCTATTTGTATTTCTTCTTTTGAGTTCTTATACTAGGGAGGCTGTAAAATATTTACATATGTGGGTCTGGTTTATTTCACTTATGAGTATATCTTCAAGTGGCATCCACATAAATATAAAGGCTTTGAGTTTGTTATTCTTTATAGCTGAGTAATACTCCATTGTATAAAATTACATCTTTGTCATCCGTTCCTCAGGTGACAGGCATCTTGATTGTTTCCAAGATTTGGCTATCACAAATTGTGCTGCTATAAACATAGATACACATATATCAATATGATATGATGTTTTCTGTTCCTCTGGGAAAATTCCCAGTAGGGGGATAGCTGGCTTGAATGTGATTTCCAGTCCTAGTTTTTTAAGGAGACTTTGCACTGATTTCCATAATGGTTGCACCAGACAACCTACCCACCAGCAGTGGAGAAGGGTTGCTTTTCCCCCTACAGCCTCTAGAAATTACAAACAAAGTGAAAAGACAACCCACAAATTGGGAAAATATCTTAACTAATAAGCACTCAGACAAAGGTCTGTTTTCTAGAATTTATAAAGAACTAAAAAACACTAGGGCCTCAAAATTGAAAGACCCAGTCCAGAAATGGGCATCTGAGATGAACACACACTTCTCAGAGGATGAAATTAAAGAAGTGAATAAATATATGAAAAAAATGATCCACATCACTAGCCATTCATGAAATGAAAATTAAAACAATATTGAGATATCATCTTACTCCAGAAAGAATGGCTATCATGAAGAAATCAACCAACAGCAAATGCTGGAGAGGCTGTGGGGTAAAAAGGAACAATTCTAAGGGTTTTGAGCACCTCATTACATACAGTCTTTAGAGACATTACAACTATCTTGAAATATCTGATATCTCACAACTTATTTTTAGTAGATAACCACTTGAATCCTCTCTATTTGATATTACTGTGTCTGTTGTATTCCAAAACTATAGATGTCAGAATTCTCAACCAGTGGAAATGTGAACAGTGTGTAATAAAGATAACAGAGAATCAGCATAATAATCAAGTAAAGCTTCTTTCATCAAAATTCTTTCCTTCCAAGGTTTGTTCTCAAAAACTACAGTAACATGAAATATTTCTTTTCATTTTAATTAACTGAAAAAATGACCATGTTCTGCTATTTAAATGTTCTTTGAATTGTGGTAGGACTGTGAATGTAAGAGTGACAAGTTTGGTTTCAGGATGTCAATTCTTTTTTTGGGGGGGTAGGTACCAGAATCAAACTCACAAACTGGCTTTTGCCAGGCAGGCATTGTGCTGCTCAACTTATCCCAGGCCCAGGAATGCTAATTCTTAAGCACATAGCCAAAAACAATTCAATTTTAGTTAAGTTCTCTATGTTTTCTTCAGCAATTGCAACTTTTGTGTTCTTACTAATAGAAATATTTGTTTGGATGTCCACTTAAAGTTCTCTTATCTAGTTTTGACCCTCTTTTTTATTTTTAAGAAATAAAAATCTAGAAAAGTACTAAGAATGTCAGACACATCTATGCATCATTCATACATGTACAATTCTAATGGCTAAATGTATGTATCTTATTTTGTTTTATGAACTAATGAATTGGATTAAGGGCCATCCAACTCTCATATGTGTAGAGTCATCTAGAGTAAATTTTATAAGTTTGAGTTAAGCATTTTATATTTTTATATTTATATAGATATCTAAACAATATAGAGATTTTATGTTATATCTATCTATCTATCTATCTATCTATCTATCTATCTATCTATCTATTTTATTTTTAGGGAAGGCTCTACAGGGTGTTCAGGATCTCACTACTAGATCAGACTTGTAGTGATCTGCCTGTTTACAGCCTCCCAACAGCTGGGATTACAGGCTTGCGGCCACCATGCCCAGTCTCAATTGCTGTCTCAACACCCCCGGCACTCGGCCTGCTTGCAAACACTTTAATCTGTTGAGCTATTGGGCTGGCCCTAAAGTGGGATTTATTTTTTATTTTGAGGGTACATTTGGTATTGGGGATCGAACTCAGGACCTTGCACTTTCCAGGTGGGTCCTTAACCACTGAGCTATCTCCCCAGCCCCCATGGTGTTGTTTTAAATTTTATTTTATTGATTACAAATGAAACCGAGTATCTTTCATGAAATTAGACAGCTTTCTCTTATGAACTGCATATCTATTTTTCATGGATAAGAATGTTCCAATTTCACACTATATTTAAGAATAAATTAATATTTTTCTGTCCATGAGCATCCCCAAAAAAGATAAATTAAATTTTTTGGAAATTGAATATTTTGTAAGTTTCCGCTTCATTGGAATAAATGAAATAAAAGGAACTGCCTGACAGAATCTAAAGGAGATATTTTCTCAGTTACATTGTTTCCTCTGGTGTGTTTTCATTGCTCATCTGGAGCCTTAGGACAGCAACATTTTGTCTTCATTTCTTTATTTTTGAGAACAATGAACAGTGCAATATTTTGAGAATTTATAGTACTGTGTCACCAAAATCTTTCCTTTTAAGCCTTATTCCCAAAGAATCATTGTAATCTAACATGGTTCTTTTCATTTTAGTGAATTAGAATTGATGTTTATAACTTTTATTTTATTCCTCTCTACATTGTTTCTTTTGGTCATTTTTATCCAATTCAATGACTCTCCACATTATTTATTTATAGAAATCTTCCAACTTTGTAATCTTACTCTTACTCTGTCCTTTGAGCTCTGTTCATGTGCCCATGTACTGATTGGTATTCAATACGTATAAGGGAGGAAGCTCACACTGGGTTCCTGAGGATATAACTCTGGCACAGTCCCTCCTTAGCAAGCATGAGGACCTGAGTTCAATTCAAGGTATCTATCCCCCAAAATGTGGGAGCTCAAACTTGACATGTTTAAGAACTCTCAAATCACAGTGTATTCCAGCTTACCTGAGCTTTCCTATTCTTCTCTATCTCATTAAAGAACCTTCTCTACCTCATTTGAGCACAATAGTTCACTCTGCTGTTGAGATTTAAAACCAAATACAAATAAAGTTCTTCTTTGTCCATTCATCCTTCTGGCCAGTCCTATGCTTTACTCTCAAAAAATATACTGAATATATCCTTTTGTCAGTTAATGAGAAAACTCCTTTGCTGTCTTCCAAATCTAAGGTAACTTCACCTCTACCCTTCTAACCTGCCTTTCTTTCCACTTTCCAATTAATTCACACAGCAGCCAAAATGATTGTTATAAAGCTCAAATAAGAACCTATTACTCTTACCTAAAATCCACCCATGTTATCTCATAGTATACACAGTAAAACCCAAATTCTTAATAAAACCTTTTATTTTATGCTCAGTGTTTCAAATATTATCGACTTTTTCCAATCATAACTTCACTTATTTATTTCAGGTAGAGGTCAGTTATCAGATCTTCTAACACTTGCCTCCAGTAAATTTCACTTCTTATGTTCCTCTGCCAGATATTGGAACTCATCATTTAGGTTTATGCACATAGGCAATCATTTCACTGAGACACTTCCTAATTACTGTTCCAAAATTATAACCTTACTGTACTCCTCTTCCTCAATATCATTTACTTTTTTTTCAGGTGACAGTCTGAAACTCCATCAAGAGTTCACCTGTTCCTTCCAAGTACCCACCCCAACTTGTAGGTTTATGATAAAAATAAATACATGTTCTGATTCTAAATCATTCCACATTGTAATATAGTGATAGTAACTGGAACAATAATTAGATAAGAAATATGTGTTTTTACATTACTACAAGATCATATGATAGGGAATTTTATTTTCAAAAAGGCCACTGGCTTATATATATTTTGTGCCAACATTGCCACCCAAATGATAAACTACATATAAAATAGAAAAATAATTTTTCTGTCTGGAGACATCAAATTACTGCAGAGTTATAAGTGGCATGAGGTACCTAAGGTTCTGGGAATGAAGAACCAAAAAGAATAAATCAATATATGCTGAGTTGCTTATCCTTTCCAGGCATTTTATGATTCTTAATCTGGGCTGAGAAACAGAATTAGAGGAACAGTTGGCTATAATTTTTTCCCCAGGTTGTTGCTTCTCTTTTTACTAGGCTGAAGATTTGCTTTGAAGTGCAGAAACTTTTAAAAAAGATGAGATGCCATTTTTTTGATTGTTTGAAGTATTTCCCTTGCAGTTTGGTTTTTGTTCACAACTCTGTACTTATCCTATGTCTTTAAGTTTTTTACCTACATCTTACTCCAGAAGATTTAGTGTTTCTGTTTTAACATTTAAATCTTTGATCCATTTTGACTGTAGATTTGTGCATGGTGACTGGTATGGGTCTAGGGAGTGAAGGAAAGAGATTTATCTATGTATGTCAGCAGGATGGTTTGGACAACTGTACTGTGCATTTCTGCTGGCCTATGGAAAAGAGCAATTAAATGTTTTAATTTGTTTTGTCTCCTTTTTTCCATTGTTTCTCATTTTTCTTTTCTTAATTTCTTATGTATTTCCTTATTTTTTATTCTTCCAATTTTACAAGCATACATTCAGTAATATGAATAACTGGTTAGAAGACAACACTATGTATTACAAAAATACTGTGAAATTTGTATTATTTTGTTAAGTGACAATTTGTATCACTCGTAATTTTTTTCTGCTTAAATTCTAATTTTACTCTCTTTTTCTTTTTTTAAAAAAGAAGGAATAGATTTAGACAGCTTACTGTTTAAATAATAGAAATATCAGCAGATTGTTTGGCAATTTCTTTTTTAAAAATTTATTTGGTCCTTGCGGGGCTTCACTATGCAGCTTGGACTCGTGTTGATCCTTCTGCTTTCAGCTTCCCAGGCTCTGAGATTATAGCAGTGTACCCCTACTCCTGAGCTCTGGCCAGCTCAGCATGCCATGGGGGCTGGGCTGGCATTGCATGTGTTGCCAGGGATTGAACCCCAGTTCCTGTACTTGCCTAAGCTTGCCTAAGCAGGCACTTTAGTCTGTTGAGCTATCTTGCCAGCCCTTGTTTTGCAATTTCATGAATCAAAATATAAAATTTGAAAGTCAAAGTATCCAGTATAAAAGGGCCAACTCCTTAGATAAAAAGAAGTGCAAGAAGTGCAGCATTTATGGCCATAAGACTAGTTCCAACTGAAATAACTCTAAGATTTCATCTTACACCAGAATGAATAGCTATCATAAAACGAAACAGAATAATATCAACTACTGGTCTGGTAGCATTTGGTGGGAAAAAGATTCATTTTAAATTGGCTGGAACATAAACTAGTATAATCACTATGGAGATAAGTATAGAGATTTATCAAAAAAGTAAAAATAGAAATTCTATTGAACCTAGGTACTCCTTTTCTAGATATTTTCTAAAAAAATCTAAAACCATATTTCAGCAATGGATA
>NW_004524627.1:8953832-8954870 GCF_000260255.1 Octodon degus | reverse complement strand
GCACCGAGGAAAATGAAATACCTTGGAATTAATCTAACTAAAGAAGTCAAAGATCTTTTCAAGGAAAATTACAGTACTCTGAAAAAAGAGATTCAAGAGGTTTTCAGAAAATGGAAAGGTATTCCATGTTCCTTGATAGGAAGAACCAACATTGTGAAGATGGTCATACTCCCAAAATTGCTGTACAGATTAACACAGTCCCTATCAGATTACCTCCAACATACCTCAGAGAGGTGAGAAATCATTCCTAAAATTTATCTGGAAGCAGAAAAGACCTAGAATAGCAAAGGCAATTCTGGGCAATAAAGACAAGGCAGGAGGCATTACAATTCCTGACTTAAAATTATCTTACAAGGCTACTGTGATAATATCAGCATGGTACTGGCAACAAAATAGACTTGAGGATCAATGGAATAGATTAGAAGGCACTGAAGCCCCTACAAACACACTCAGCCACTTTATCTTTTACAAAGGGGCCAAACATACTCACTGGAAGAAAGATAGCCTCTTTATCGAATGGTGCTGGAAAAACTGACTCTCTACATGCTGAAAACTCAAACTTGACCCAGGTCTATCACCATGTTCTAAACAAAAGTCAAAATGGGTTAAAGTTCTAAATATTAAACCAGAGACACTAAAACTCCTGAAGAGAAAGTAGGGGGAACTCTTGAAGATAAAGGGGTAGGCAAAGACTTCATTAACAGAAATCAAATTGCACCGGAAACAGTTGAGAGAATTAACAACTAGGACCTGCTCTTACTGAGAAGATTTTTTCACTTCAAAGTAATTATCAATAGAGTGAAAAGGCAACCCACAAATTTGGAAAATACTACAAATAAGTACTCAGACAAAGGTCTGCTCTCTAGAATCTGTAAAGAACTAAAAAACACTAGGGCCCCAAAATTTAAAGGCCCAATTCAGAAATGGGCATCCGAGATTAACACACGCTTCTCGGAGTATGAGATTAAAGGAGCAAATACATATATGAAAAAATGTTCCACATCACTAGCCATCCGAAAAATGCAAATTAAAACAACA
>NW_004524627.1:8945109-8953353 GCF_000260255.1 Octodon degus | reverse complement strand
TTTTAGAAGCAGCTTGCATGTTCATTAACAGATGACTAGATAAAGTAAAATGTGGCATGTATACATCATTAAATACTACTCAACTATAAAGAAGGATACATTCATTTGTAGGAAAATGCATATACCTGGAAAATATAATAGTAGGTGAAATAAATCCAGCACACAAGCTTAAATACCATCTGATGTCTATCATTTGAGTAAGGCTAAGTACAAACAAAAAGCAGAATAAAAGCTTGACAGAAGGGAAGAAGTAGGGAGATCTTTTGCAAATGAAAATGGATCCAGAAGACCCAAGCTTGGTGGAAGAAGTGAAATGGTCAAGTAAAAAGATCTAAAATGTATCATGTACAGACACCAAATATTCTCAATATTATATGTTCATAAACATGAATTAAAAATAATGAAAATGGAGAAATGGGATTTAGAATCAAATGGAAAGATGTAGATAGGGGGGCAAAGGGAAACAAAAAAGAATCAAGACATATTACATTCATGTACCTATTGCCCAAAATCAGTGGCAACTTCATGTACTGCAATATGCAATGTAACACAAAAATTTGAAGTGATTTGCATACTTGCAAATGCATATTTGCATACTTATTTTCCAACTGAGATATTTGCTGAATTCTTAAGCTGTAGAAGCAAACACCCAAATATGGCATTGATTTATTTGATTTAAAATTTAAAACACAAATTATTGAGATTCATAATAGTAATTACCTTTGGGAAATGAGAAGGTCAAGAGGATATGAGTTTTTGTGGTATTTGTCACCCAGTCTCCATCTAAATTTACTCTTACGGGGAGTAAAGATATCATCATCTGAGGCAAGCACTCGTGGCCCCGTGTCTTTCTGAACGATGGCATCTACAGAAGGCTCAGCATCCTACTGGGTTACACTCTGTCCAGCATTCTGAGATGCTAATAAATAACTGGAGATGGTGTGTAGGACACCATGAAGTAGCAATGGAGAAAACAGTTCCATTATGGAATGTGAGAATGTGTGCCAAAGCAGTGATTTTCAAAATGTGCTTGGTTATCTGTGGAGTTTTATGAACATGTTGTTTCCTGGGCACTGCCTTCAAAGATAATGATTCACTAACTCTGGGGAAATGTCTGAAAATTAGCAATTTTATGTCAGATTGCTCTGACATTGACAGTTTGTAGGCTTTTTTTTTTTTTTTTTGAAAGATAAATGTGGAGTAAGGTTTGCCTTACAGGGAACACTTAGTTAAAAACCTACATGTTTAAAACCTCAATATAAAAGGTAATGACAATCTACACATAACAGAACAATTAACAGTGAGGTCATCCATGTTATATCAGCAAGAACTACATGGATTTTACTATCATCAGCTCTTTCCACAGCATCTTCAGCTCAGCCTGAGTGTGTCTGCTGTAGAAGAACATTAAGGGCAAGTGATGAGCTTTGGGAGATGAGTCAGTATCAACTTTGCACGCTTATATCTGGTAATCTGAAAATCTAAGTTGAGGACAATAATATGGAATATAAAAATCAATTCAAGAAAAGAATAAAACCAGCATTATGTATTTAGAAAACCAGAATGACAGGCATTCCAAGCATGACCTTAGTATTACACATTGCTATCTTCAGTGTAGTTGCTTAGTTTACTGGCATCAGCATATAGAGTTAGTCAGGGTGAGAATCCTACAAATTGACTGCTAGTTGCAAAAACCTGCTGAAGATTCTCAGGATCATTGCCTTAGCCATTTTGTGCATATAAATGTATGGCTTTGCCCCTGTCAGGTTTCCTAGCTTTTGTCCTTGCCCTCTCTTTGTTGTTTAATCCTTAAGTTCTCCCTTTTCTTTTAATTGTGTTATACCTTTCTATTTTTATTTCTCCTTTTGAGTTCTACTACACTGTCTCTCAAGTAAATGTTTGTTTTAAAAAAATGTAATAAATAAAACCAAGAGACAATAAAAAATATCATAGGACTGTCCTGCAACAATGCTGTATATGTCTAGATTTCTAAATTTCTGTATAAAAATATGTAATTGTTTATTCTTTTAAATTTTGTTCTTTTTTCCTTTTTTTTCTTAGCATTATGTAGGGATTTAAAGTTTAACATATCAATATTTTATGGAAAATAGCTGTTCTATGTTGTGTCTAAGGTGTTTTATATTCAGAAAGATAGTGAGGTTATGCTTAACTGCCTATGTTTTAGGGTAATAATATCATTAAGCTTCTCTTCTGAAGGGTTAACAATTTAAGATCGCAGATCAAAAATTAGAGGAAAAGTAGTGCTGCAAGGACAGCCAAGTTTTGGCCCTAGCCTTTCAATGTCAGTGAGGACTCAGAACATAGGAGAACCGGTACTGTAACATCATGTAACTCAGTTGTGGCCCAAATTTTCGGATCAAAGAGATTATGGGGCCACAGAGGAAAGTGATTGACTATGTAGAGTGTGCCTAAGGAGAGTCATATTGAGAGAAAACATTGTCTCAGGCTTTCACAAAGTGTAAATTGGTCAAGCAGTGGCCATGACTCATCCACATGGCTGACATTGACAAAGGATCTACAAACTGCGGTACAGAGTTTCAGGATAAATGCTGAGGGGATTTGACTGACCTTGTCTGATACAAAGGCACACTTCTTGTTCTATAGGTCTTGCTCTATCTTGGTCTTAACCATCCAGCAGGAAAGTATAAAAATGCGGTATGAAAAGTAAAGCCATATTGATATGCTGAGCTGTAGGGGGCTCAAGTCAACAACTTCTGACATTGTCAGTCTTGTGGATAACCCACTACTATTATGGACTACTGGACTATATTGGATTATTTTTCTGAATTCATATACCTACAATATTTAAATGGCAATGGAATACCCATCTCTGACAAAACTAAACAAAAAAAGGAGATATAAATGAAGGACCATTTTTTTTAATCTGTGTATACAAAATAAGATAAATATACAGCTACTTTCTCTTAATTCAGTGAGATGAAATATTTGTACTAATAGTGTTTGTGGGAATGATAGCATGTCTGCATCTTGTACTATGAATAACCAGTATGAAGACGACAATATGCAATATATTAATTATTGAAACTCTCCTACTAATTGGTTTTGAAACTGTCTTATTACTATTTGTATCTCAATTAAATTAATAAGAAAAGAATAAGAAAACCTTCAATTTATTCTAATTAATTTAAATTCAAAAATTCTAACATTCTTTATTTCTGATTATAATTTTTTAATATGTGGTAGAACTGATCACAACACACAGACTTATATGACTCTGGTCATGGAGGGCTCACAGCGATATCTGAAAAGACTCACTGAAGAATAACTTTTTTTTAAATTTTAATTTATTTTTATTTTTTTTGGCGGAACCGGGGATTGAACTCAGATCCTTGTGTTTGCCAGTCAAGCGCTTATCCTACTGAGCCATCTCCCCGGCCCAAGAATAACTTTTTATTATGCAAAAAATAAAATTTTATAACACAATAAAATGAGAGTAAAAGTGGTTAATTCACTGTGTCTGACTATGTTCAAAGTAGTTACTCAGAATACAAGACATAGACCAAAAATATTTTTTTCAAAGAAACATAATATCACAAAATTGTTTTTCAATGAACTAAAATAAAGCAGTAATATACATTAAATAAAGCAGCAAATATATTAAAATAGTTTTGAAACAACAGGATAGCAATCTGTGAACTTCTTTTTGCCTTCTATTTATCTATCTTCTTCTTTGTTATTTATTTGTATATATATATATTTTGTGTTACAGAGTCTATTTTTAAGGAAGCTGAAAGTCTTATGTAATGACAACAATAACCCTGTTCAGAAGCTAAAATATTTTTTCTGCAACTCTGTCATAGAGATGAGATCACTAAATACCAAAAATGTGCCCATCTCAAGGACAAATGGGAAATGACAAGGAAGAATTATACTACAGATTTCCTCTTTAAGAATTTTTGTGACAATTGACCTTTTATTCATCTATCTTTCATTTTCAGTAATGGCTGTGTTTCTATAGATTTTCCTCTTTATTTAGCTAATAATGATAAATTTGCACACAGAAAAAATCTGTAAGAAACTTTTCAGTCAACCCTATCAATAGAGTAGAGTGTGCCTAAGGAGAGTCACATGGAGAGAAAAATTCTCTCAGGCTTTCACAGAGAGCAAATTGGTCAAGCAATGGCCATGATTCATGCACATGGCTGACACTGACAAAGGATCTGAAAACTGCAGTACAGGGTTACAGGATAAATCCTGAGGGTATTTGACTATCCTTATCAGATACAAAAGTTCCATTTCTTATTATATAGGTCTTGCTTTATCTTTGTCTTAATCATCCATCAGAAAGTATATATAGTTACATTCTCTTAATGAATAGAATGATTTATTCTAATGGTGTTTGTAAATAGGATCTCAAGTCCACATCTTATACAGCAATTAACCACTAAGAAGAATATATGCAGTGTGCTAGTTATTGAAACTGTCCTACCGATTTCATTTGAAACTGTCTCATTGCTATCTGTTTATCAATAAAATTATGAAAAAAAAGAAAGTATAAAAATGAGGTATATAAAGTAAAGCTATATTAAAATGCTGAGATGTGAAAGGCTCAAGTCAACAGCTTCTGTGAATAATCCACTACTATTGTGGACTGCTGAACTGTATTGGATTATTTTGCTGAATTTATGTACCTATAGCATTTAGATGCCAATGGGATACCCATCTCTGACAGGACTAAACAAAAAAAGGGGATACAAAGGAAGGACCATTTTGTATTTGTATATACAGAATAGTTAGGCTAGATATACAGCTACTTTCTCTTAATTAAATGAGAAGAAAGACTTGTACTAATAGTGTTTGGACAGGATATCCCATCTGCATATTGTACTATGGATAACCACTAAGAAGATAATAATGTACAATGCATTAATTATTGAAACTGTCTTTTAAAGCTGTTTTGAAACTGTCTCATTGCTATTTGTTTCTCAATAAAATAAAATAAAAAAACACTATCAATAGAGCAAAGAAATGAATTAAGGATTAAAAGTTCAGGAAAACTGCTATAATTTTTAACATATGAAAACATTTTTAATTTCAAAAGATACTGATCTAAATGTCAATAGAGTTTCCTTCCAACAGTGTTAGCTACAGAAGCTAAGAGGGAAAATATTAAGGAAAAATTAATAATGTTTATGGGTAGCAAGTAATTATATACAATATAATCTGAAATAATTATTCAGATAATTGCATAGTTATAGAGAAGGTATATGTTAGTCTCAAATGACATTATCTTTTCAAACAATACCTAACATACTATTTGACATATCTTAGGAACATTGGTGTTCAAAATTTATTTAATTATATATGAAATTCTTAGCAGATAAAAATCAAAGTGTAAAATTCTTTGGGAAATATAAAGTATTGCTTCTAAGTGATTAAGACAAAGAATCTGAATTAGAACTAAATTATCTGACTCACTTTTTTCAATGCTACCTGCTGCTTCTCTCTCAGTAGCAATTGGGGCTAGTTTATAACTCTTGTCTTTCATCCATTCCTCCATGTTTCTGGATGGCATTGATCACTGATCACTTAATACAGGTTACATAACAAATATGCATCTTTTGTTCCAAGAACAACAGCAATCAAGCTGGGAAAATGTTATTGCGAGAATCTGATTCCAGGTACAACCGTAGTCTACTGTTTAGGGTTATATTTGTGTTCCTTGCCTCATCAGGAGGTAAATTCCCAAGGATTAGAGACTGAGAAGGGTGAGAATTTTTCTTAGTGTGTTCACAGTGATATGGAGGAGGTAAGTGGAAAGTGGGTGTCTTAAGAAATTAATTAAGAATATTGAAGAACTCAGTGTTTTCTTTCTGGTAATTTTACAGCAGGTAATTAAAGGTGGGGGTGTAGTCATTTGAGGAAAGTGGGCTGAAGCAAGCAAATGGGAATACCAATGAACATTTATTTTTAATCAGTTGAGAAATGTAAATGTTCTTCTTAAATCAGCATAAGGAAGACTAGAGTTAAATTTAGCCATCATTAATGAGAGCTTTAGAAAATTAATCAAAAAGTTATCAGATTACACCTAAGTATTCTTTTTGTAATGCTTGTTTAATTGGTGTTTATCATTCTAATATGTGATGAAACATCTATTTTAAGGATTTGATTATTTGTATTTGAATTTTTATGACTAATATGTGAAGAAGTACAATGTTTAAACACAATTTAGAAAAAGGATAAAGTGAATAAACTGTCTTTTTAGCTATATGTCATTGTAATTGGTGGAACCACATCAGAACAGACTCAAAAGGACCGATGTACAAATAATAACTCATTATTAAAAAGAAGGTCAAGAAATCAGGTGGGAGAGCTTCTGGCTACCCTGTGCAGGTGGGACCTATGGGTCCCAGACCAGGCACAAAGTGGGTGAGACCCACTTCCACTTCCTTGAGACACCCCTAACACTCTGCACTACATCCCCCAACCCACTCACCGAGTAGGAATTTCTGCCATGTTCTGGGAACTCCAGACACAGTCCTAGCCCAGGCTCGGTGAGTGTGTGGGAGAGCTTCCAGCTACCCTGTGCTGGAGTGACCTACTAGTCCCAGGCAGGTGCAGCGTGAGTGACACCCTATTTCACCCTCTTGGGACAACCACATCACTCTGTAGTACCCTCCCACACCCCACCCACAAAGTAGAAACTTCTGTCCCATTTCTGGAACCCCCAAATCCAGTCCTAGTCCAGGCCCAGTGAGTGTGTAGGAGAGTTGCCTCTCCCACCTACTATACCTTGTTCTGACCAGACTCAGCTCAGGTCTGGCATACAGGCCTGGGGTGAAACCCTGCAGCTGCAATCCCTGCAGAGAATGTAGAGGATAGAATCATCAGCTAGTCCAGGAGCAGAACATCTTGCCAGAGGAGAACAAAGGTTCAACATCAAGGGCAGCTTCAGGAAGGAGCTGAGCACAGTAGCCAGACCCAAGGCAGGCACAGTTGGATAAATCCAAACTTTGTAGATCTGAACATGAACTTCAGTAGGTGCTAAGGTTATAACTGCAACAAAGATCTACAACAAAAGTCAGAAGACAGTGCTACACAAAATGATGAGAAGGAACAAAATGCTATCTCAGAACGCAAGCCCACCCATAACAAGTGCAGAGAACACTAACACAGAACAAATTGTGAATCACACAGCTGAAATCAATGAATCAATGGAGTCTGAAATAAAGAAAGAGCTGCAGAAAGGTACAGAGGAACTCAGATTGGAAATGAAAAAAGAAACTTCTGAATTAATAACATCTGCAGTAAAGAATCAAATACAGAAACATGGAGGAAACCCAGTGCCCACCCAGAACAAGTGCAGAGGACACTACCTCAGCTCAAATGTAAGAATTAAGAGCATAGACAGTAAATAAGCAACAACAGAAAGTTATAGAGGAACCCAGAGAGGAATTCTTTTCTGAAATAAAAAAAAAAAAGAATTCCCAGTACTAATAGCATCTGAAGTAAAGAAGCAACTACAGAAACATAAGGTGGAAACCCAATCTGAAAAAAAAAACTGCAGTAAAAGAATTAATAACTGCTTCTAAAGAAGGCATTGATAAAAAAATAGAGAAGATTAGAAAAATGACGGATTCCTCGAATGAGCAATACAGGAAAGAAATAGGTCGCATGAAGCAGAGTCAAAGAGATAGCGAGGAAATGAAAATCTCAATCACAAGCTTGCAAAACCATTTAAGTGACAGTGAAGACAGAGTTTCAGATCTTGAAGACACTGGTGCAACTAGTGAAAAGGTAAGAAAGGACCTCTGAAAAACAACTAGGATGGAGGAAAAAGTACACCATCACCTGCAAGATGATGCAAATATGAACATTGTTAGACTAATGAGCATTACTGAGAAAGAAGACATCAATACAAATGACATTAAATAAATATGGGCAGAAGTAATAGCAGAAAAATTCCCAAATATGAGGAAAGAGTCTGACATTCAGGTAACCGAATCATACAGAACGCCAAGTAACCTTAACCCAAAGAAAAACACACCGAGACATATAATAGTAAAGATCTGAGAAATTCAAAACAAGAATAATATACTGAAAGCCACTATGGAAAAGAAGCATATCACTTTCAAAGGAAAACGCGTCAGAATTATGTCCGACTTCCCTTCACAAACCATGAAGGCAAGAAGAGCATGGAGCAGAGTACTTCAAGTCCTCTATGAAAACAAATTCCAGCCCAGACTACTATACCCTGCAAAA
>NW_004524627.1:8932699-8941954 GCF_000260255.1 Octodon degus | reverse complement strand
ATCATAAAGAAATCAACCAACAACAAATGTTGGAGAGGCTGTGGGGAAAAAGGAACCCTTCTCCACTGCTGGTGGGAATGTAGACTGGTGCAACCATTATGAATATAAGTGTGGAGACTCCTAAGAAATATTGGACTGGAAATCCCATTTAAACCAGCTACTCCTCTACTGGAAATTTTCCTGGAGGATCTGAAAACATCATATCATAGTGATATATGTGTGCCTATGTTTATAGCAGCACAATTTGTGATATCCAAATCTTGGAAACAACCAAGATGCCCATCACCTGAGGAATGGATGAAAAAATATGTTATATTTATACAATAGAGTATTACTCAGATTGTTTCCTCATATTTGGGAAGTTTTCTGCTATTATTTCTGCCTATATATTTAAATGTCATTTGTATTGACTCCTTCTTTCTCATTGATGCCTATTAGTCTCACTTTGTTCATCTTGCATCATCTTGCAGGTGATGGATTAGTCTTTCCTGCATCCTAGTTGTTTTTCAGAGATCCTTTTTTTATCTTTTCACTAGCTGCACCAACATCTTTAAGATCTGAAACTTTGTCTTCACTTTCACTTAAACGGTTTTGCAAGCTTGTGATTGAGATTTTAATTTCCTCTCTATCTCTTTGACTCTGCTTCATGCGATCTATTTCTTTCCTGTATTGCTCATTCAAGGAATCCGTCATTTTTCTAATCTCCTTTATTTTTTTAATCAATGTCTTCTTTAGAAGCAGTTATAAATTATTTTACTGCAGTGTGTTTTTCAGATTGTTTCTTCCCTATGTTTCTGTAGTTGATTATTTACTTCTGAAGGTCTGAATTCTGAGAATTGTTTTTCATTTCAGAAAATAATTCCACTCTGAGTTCCTCTATAACCTTCTGCTGTTGCTTATTTACTATTGATGCTATTAATTCATACATTTGTCCTGAGCTAATAGCAAAGAATTCCGCTCTAAGTTCCTCTTTGACTTTCTGCTGTTATGTATTTACTATCGACACTCTTAATTAACACATTTGAGCTGAGCTAGCGTCCTCTGCACTTGTTCTGGGTGGGCATTGTGTTTCCTCCATATGTTTCTGCATTTGATTCTAACTGCAGATGTTATTAATTCAGGGATTTTTTTTTTCATTTCCAATCTGAGTTCCTCTATGCCTTTCTGCAGCTGATTCTTTATTTCAGAATGCATTGATTCATTGATTTCAGCTGTGTGTTTCACAATTTTTTCTGTGGTAGTGTCCTCTTCACTTGTCATGTGTGGGCTTTGGTTCTGAGATTGTATTTTGTCCTTCTCGTCATTTTGTGTAGCACTGTCTTCTGACTCTTGTTGTAGATCTTTGTTGCAGTTATAACATTAGCACCTACTAAAGTTCAGGTGGAGATCTACAAAGTTTGGATTTATCCAGCTGTGCCTGGCTTGGGTCTGGCTTCTGTGCTCAGCTCCTTCCTGCTGCTGCTCTTGAGGGTGAACCTGTTGTTCCCCTCTGGCAAGATATTCTGCTCCTGGACTAGTGAGTGGTTCTGTTCTGTACACTCTCTGCAGGGATTACAGCTGCAAGGTTTCACCTCAGGCCTCTATGTCAGGCCTGAGCTGAGTCCTGAGGGGACAAGTTGTAGTACGGGCGAGAGGCAGCTCTCCCTCACACTCACTGGGACTGGGCTAGGACTGGATCTAGTGTTCCAGGAATGGGGCAGAAGTTTCTACTCTGTGGGCACGATTTGCGGAGTTCTACGGAGTGATGGGGATGTCCCAAGAGGGTGAAAGAGGGTGTTACTCACGCTGCACCTGGGCTGGGACCAGTAGGTCACTCCTGCACAGGGTAGCAGGAAGCTCTCCCACACACTCACAGTGCCTGGGCTAGGACTGGCTCTGGGGCTTCCCAGAATGCAGCACAAATTCCTACTCGTCCTGCGGAGTAGGGGAGGTGCTGTGGAGTAGTGGCAGCATCCCAAGGGAGTTGGAGAGGGCCTCACCACGCTTCCTCTTGGCTGGGACCAGCAGGTCACACAGGCGCAGGTAGCTGGAAGCTCTCCCACATACTCCTGAAAATTTAAAAGCATTATAAAAATTGCTTGTCCGGCATAGACTTAACCTTTGTATAAACAACAACAACACCCTGAGAAATAGGAAAATTCAGAACTCCTTACATAGACTGAGTTATAAATCTCTCTATCCAGAACTCATTTGATCCCAACCAAAGTCTATCCACAGCTTCCCTATATTAGGCTTCATTCAGCCTCATCTGAGCTCTTTGAGTGCCTTGACTTAGAAAAGTAGACAAGTAGGGGAAAGGCAGGGAAGAAAATTGCATAGAAAGTTTCAGCATGAATCTGTGGATAGAATGAAGCAGCAGTAGATATTCCCCTCTATAGTTTTCTATGACTTGTAGATCTGAAATAAAGAGGGTCATTTGACCAGTGATGGATTTTGTCTTACTAATCCCTAAAAATCATGAGAAGAGAGAAATCAAATGGAAAGAAAGTTCCGTATCCACTTAAATCTCTAGGTTAGGGGAGCAAAGGAATGAGAATTTTCCTAATATCATTCTCATGATGTACATATGAAAGTTCAGCTAAATAAAAGTGAATAATTCAACAATAAGCTGTGTCATGGCTTCTTACCATTGCCATAGATAACAGAGAGCTGAGTGCCTTCCACAAATGGTGCATTGTTCAAATTCATCAAATGTAGCAAAAGAAAAAAAAATGAAACACTAATGAATGTCAAAATGGTTCTTTATGAGTTCTTGTGTGTCATTTGACCCCTGTCAAGTAGACTAAAGTCTAAGGTAGACTTTATTTTGGTACTGGAGTTCAAACTCAGGACGTTGCACTTGCCAGGCAGATGCTCATCTAAGGCAGACTTTGATAGAGATATACCTATCAGCCAATTCAATTACTAAACATTAGAATGATCAAAATAATGAAGGTTGCTGATTTGATAACTGAATAAGGAGTCATTCAATTCTGAGATAGAAAATCAAAGGAGAGGAACCTAAGCTATGCTGCTGTTTGGGGTTTCCATAAAAACTTAGAGTGGTGGACTTTGCCTCCATAAGTTTGTCTCTTTTAGTAGGAAAAAAAAAGATAAGAAAAAGGCTTCTTCAGTAAATAACAAAGCATTTTCACCAGTGATCCAGGCCTGGTTTATTGTGTTAAGGTAATCAAATTGGAAAATAAGCTTGAAGAATTTCTGAGCAGACAAAGTTAGTTAGGCTTCATAACTGACATTAATCTTGCTTGATTTATAGAGATAAGAGAAATGACAGGCAAACTGAACTATTTCTGGTAAATAGAGCAATAATACTTAAACTCAAACTATCAAAACTTCCCACAAGCTTGTAATAGTATAACAGAGGATTTTACAGCAGATCAGATAAAATAAGACAATTTTGTTCTTCTTTATGGATGAATAATACTCCATTGTGTCTATGTACTACTAAAATTTTCAAGAATTTAGTTGAGCAAACAATTTAGGAATCAGGCAACTCAAACCATAACTGCCTTAGAGGTTTCACTAAAAATCTAAGAAAATGGCTGTTATGCAGAGTGTAGAAGTAACACAAAGGAAGCACAATATCTGATGTTTTGCTTATTTGCTTTAATTGGCAACTTGAGTAGTGTGAAGTAGAAGATAAAATAGAATATTAAACATGCTAGTGTGCCTTTGATTACTACTACTTTTTGGTTTATGGAAGATGCTTTCTTTAGGTCCCAAAGTCCTCGCTGGTAGAATCCATCACATACATCTGAAGTTCAGGTTGTCGAATAGTGGTTCTATCCTCTTGGTACTCAGGTAAACTAGTGAAGTTCCTCTACTTGTCTTGCATTTTCTATAATTAAGACATATGCTATCTTGTTCTTACATGCGTCACAGGGAATCTAGCCATTGTTTTCTGTTTGCTTATTAAGTGCTTATTAACTGATTAAAGTCCTTCCTTGACAGGTAGAAAATTATCATTCACTTGGAAAGGCATAACATGCATGCATCAATTACTTAAATAAAGGTGAAATGTGTTTCCTTTGTCAATAGTATCCATTCAACATCTCCCTGGAGAAGCCTTCTACATGTAGTTTTGTTTGGCACAGCTTGTGTCCTGAGCAGGACACTTATTTTCCTTTCAGAGGACAGACAGACTTCCTGGCCATAAGCCACTAACACTGCTGTGTTCAGATATCCACACTTTTGTCACCTCTAATTCCTGGATATGGCTTGAGGAGGCCTTGGGTCACAGGGACACACTCTTTGGGATGAAGGTTCTGTTCTTATTTTGTTTCACCATCTTGTCTGTTTACCACCTGATACCTTAATGAAGTGAAGCAAATGCAATTCTTCTCTAGACTTCAGATCAAATTCCTAAAGGGAGTAGTGAAGGCACAGGGTAGTCTGTGACGAGTGAATGTTGTCACTAAAATCGAACTTCTCACTAGGCCCAAGGTGAAGGAGATGAAAGACCACTTTCCATTCTACTCCCTCTACAATGTGCCTACCCTCCTGCGAAGAGGCAGAACCCACAGTACAACAGCCCTACTTCCACAGGCACACTTCACACATCCTTTTCTTTGCTCTGAGTACAATTAATGTAATTGATCTAGCTGAGAATCCAAGGTGATAGAATGTTTTGCACGTACAACTTAATTTTGGAAATTCTGTACTTTCATTGTATTTCTCTATCTTGGTTAAAACTAATTTTAACATTCTGTTACATAGGTAGTGATAATAATACTACATTGTCTGATATTGCTCATTGCATCTGTGTTAAACACATTGCTGAGAAAAATGTATATTACACTGGAAGTAGTGAGAACCCTCAGGAGACATTTCTTTCCACTGTTATTATTAGACTATCTCTACTTTTCTGTAGCATTTGGTTTGACTTTATCCTGACACTGAAGATTGTGCAGCTGATCATATTTCCTCTCTTTACAGAATTCAGAGCCTAATTTACATTTTGCTCATGGCAAATATAGAGGACTATGCAGTGAAATTTTGTGTAACCTTAAAAATAACACTATTTTCTTTTAATTTCGGCCCTACTTAGATTTTTCTATTTGAATTCTAAAAGGCAATGTAACACAATGTTAAGACCAAAATCTTTTGAGTGGGGCACTTGGGGTTTTATTCCTCTTTTGCCATTGATTTGTGACCTTTCATTTCCTCTTTAAGTCTACTTTTCCTTCTCTGGAAAATTATGACAAAAATAGTTTTGATTTCTCACACTGCTATGAGAAAAGAGCACCAAAAGAGTGTAGCACAATGACTGGCACATAGCCTGTGTTCAGGAATGGGAAACTTGCCCCCTCAAAAAAAAACCTTAAAAATAAATGAGAAAATATACCATGATTATTATATATGTTTATCTTATCTTTCTAACCTTCATAATTTGGAAGTTGGCCCACATCCTATCTAGTAGTAAGTGCAAAGTGAAATAAGTAAACTAAAAGGTTTGCATTTTCACAATCCTTATGCTAATTTAATATTTTCACGTGTGTTGTACAAATCACTTTAACACATTATTTCTTCTTATCGTAGAAACTCACTCAGAGAGATAGGAGGCTGGTTGCAGGTCCAGTACAATAGATGAGCCAGTTGCAAGTCTGCATCCTCTGATTCCTAGTCTGGAGGCCATTCCACCATCTCATGCATCTTGACTATCACTCTTACTGCCAAAATTATTAAGTATTCTGCAACTGCATATTACAGTTTTAAAAACAATGCCATTTTTGGTAACATGAGCACCAATACTATCAATCACTTTCCTACTAAACACCATATTGAAGGAGACTCTCAAAGTTGATTAAGAAAATCTTATTGAAATATATATTTGCCCAGGTACTTTTTAAATAGGCTTTTGATATTTTCAGATACAAATTATAGTCCATCAGCAGTTCCATGGGGAATTTGTTCCAAGACCCCACACAGATACCCAAATCCAAGAAAACTCAAATGCCTCACACCGAATGGCATAGCATTTGCGTATAATGTATACATATACTTCCACACACTTTAAATCACCTCCAGATTCTTATAATGCTAAAGACAACATACATCATATATAAATAGTTGTTATAAAATATTACACAGGAATGATGATGAGAAAAATTCTTTGTTCAGGACTGATATAATATTTTTAGTCCATGGTTGGTTGTATCTGTGGATATAGAATAAAGAGGGTTAACTGTACCATCATTTCTTCTTTCCTAAACACCATCTCTATCAATCTGTCATTCTTTCCTTTCTACCAGTTGAAGCAAGGTACAATGTGTGTACCCTTTACTATATATATGTCACACATCATCCATCCTATTAAAGTTCCTTTCTAACAGCCCACTATATGATCTAACTGCCCTGTCTCTGCCTGTCTAAGAATTATCTAGAATATCATAATTAAATGTGGAATAAGATCATTTATTTTATTCTCTAATATGACACACACCATGTTGCCTTTGTGGTCCCCCGTTAGTCTCCTTTTCAGTTCTAATATTTTCAGTCTACCTTAGGAGCTGAACTAGATAGCACCATACTATCAACTATTGTGAACTTTACAGAAACTTGTGATTCCTAAAAATATGGACAGTAACAAAAGACTCCCTATCTTCATGTATTCTGACTAACTGCAAAGGACTTCCCCCTGTGCTTGCATATTCTGGCATCAGATGGCCTCCTCAATTAGTTCTTTGTTTATAAAATCAGAGGTCATGGGGGCCAATAATATAAGGAAGTGGTACAATGCCTGCCTGGCAAGTGCAAGGTCCTGAGTTCAATTGCCTGTATCGCCCGTCCCCTCAAAAGAATAAAATCCAAAGGTTTTCTCTCATCCTTTTCCTATCCCTATGCAACAAAAAGCTGGTTTCAGACAAGGGAGTCTCTTCACTGGCTACAGAGCCATTATCTTCATTCCCTTTCTTTCTGTGTGAAGGTCATACTTGACCTATTTTTATAAACCTTACTCTTGGTCTGTATGCCCATGAAGACCTTTCTTGTGTTCCATCTCTCAAATCTCCAATTTTCACCCCCTTCATGAAATCTTTCTTACACATGTTGTTTTCTATTACTCTCCCTTTAGACTTCTACTATTCTTCTGGTACATATCACCTTATTTATCATGCTGTAGATGTGCTACTGTAGTGAGATTTGCTTTTCATACAAGACTTTGTGTTGCTCATCTCGTATTAACATTTGACTTTTTTATACTTCCACTTCCTAACCTAAAAATTTCCAATGTGTTAAGGATAAAAGTAGATGATTAATAGCTACTAAATAGATATTTGCAATTAATTCCCATCTAGATTCCTCACTAGAAAAAATTATACCTGACATTCTTTCCAATTACTAACTTACCTAACGATAAAAAGAAAAAGGGAATTAAACCATATTGTTGGTGATTGGTATTAAAGGTTGGTTTTTATGTATTTTCTCTACTGATATATTATCGTAATTAAATTAATTATAATGGCCTACTTCATCATAGATTTATGTACTATCTTTGTTATTTAATTAAAAGTTTAACAGAGGGTTCAGAATATTTCTTGAATTAAAAGCCAATAAGATGCATTAGTATAAATATACCTAGAAAAGGTGATCCTGATATAATCTCCTTGCTGGGCAGTCTTTGGTTTGGAGGATTGAGTTTGGCAATCTTTGGTGTAGAAACTAACTTTCTTAGCTGTGTTTAACCTGGCTGTCTGGATTCTATTTCTGGGATCTAGAGTTAGGGAATGCTTTTCCAACCATCCTTTGTAACTAGCTACTTAAATCATAAGCTACATAGGCATTAAATTCACACAAGATAGAAGGCCACAAGAGACAATAGAAGTGTCAGAGGTAGGCAATAAAACACCATAGCACGTTACTGTGGTGGGTATAAGCTAGAATTACCATTTAAAAGTGCTAGTGTTATGGGGTGTTGCATCATGGGAAAGCCAACAGAAGCAGGTCTTTTGGCCCATGCAAAGAGCTGGTGACCACAGAAACTACAGAAGTAGCATGAAGCCAAGATTTTCAGCATTCACTGGTAATTCTGATCTAAAGGGAAAAACAAGATTGGGAGCACAGGATGAGTTTTCTGGTTTAGCTGTCAACATTGATCTTGTTCACTAGATAATTGCTTAGCGCCTTCACTTTGCTTTAGTAGGTATCACCTCAGAGAGCCTTTCCTGCTTGATTGCTCTATGGCCTGATTTTGTGTCTCACTGACATTAGGACAGCTGGCTACACTACGATTAAAGCTTTATGTCATGACCAGTAAATAAACAGGGCAAGCAAAACGGGATCCAACAGTGCCACATAGTAAATGTGTGAGAAATAAATGCTTTTCTACTTATTCTGCTCATTTCCATGAGAAGCAATTGTCATAGCAGCATGCTGTCTTCTTCCTTACGTCTTTAATCAACATAAAGTGGCATATCCAGTGTCAAGAACTGAAACTCATATGCGATATTAATAATAACATTAAATTTAACAAGACAACACCATAAACAAGATTCATCTACTAAATACTCTTAATGTAGCATCTGTTTCCAGAAACTGCTCAATGCCTTTCAGAATTTGTTCATTTCTGCTGGCTTCCTGGTAGGAAATATAAAATTTAAGTATCAGCATCCTTTGTAAGGGGACATCTGCCCAGTAGGTTGTAGAAGGAGTTTGTTTAAAAAAAAACTGGATGATTAGGTTTTTTTTTTTTTTTAAAAAAAAGAACAATAACACAGTACTTTGCACATTTATATCTGGTATCTAAACCATTAATTTGAAGATAGCACCATGTAATACAGCAACCATTGTTGAATTCCTATTAGTTTGTTTAGTGAAAGTTTATATCATTCCTAATGCTGTTTTTTTCTATCGCTATTTTGTATTCTTGAAAAAATAAGTAAAGAACTGGATGATTTTTTACTTAAACTCTTAGTAATTTTCCTTAAGCAAGCCTGTTTGCATTCTTTCAATAGTTAATTTATCTCCTCCCAAAACACAAAATCAAAAGAGATATGAAATTTCTACATACATGTACATTTCCCCAAATTCCTCCTGTTACAGATTTCTAGTTGCATATAGCTGTAATTATAAAAACATGCTTGAAAATTTTAGTCTTCTTAAAATTGTTAAGATTTATTTTGTGACCTAACATATGTATGATTTATCCTGGAAAATATATCATGTGTTCTATTTATTTATTTATTTATTTTTTGACATCAGTTATTTTTATTTTAAAGAAAGAAAAAAAATAAAAACAGTGGTACAAAATCTCAAAAC
>NW_004524627.1:8932052-8932599 GCF_000260255.1 Octodon degus | reverse complement strand
GCCGCTGGAGAAAAGAAGGAGATCACATTCAAAGGAAAACCCATTAGAATTACAGCCAACTTCTCTTCAAAAACCATGAAGGCAAGAAGAGCATGAAGCAGAGTACTTCAAGTCGTCTACAAAAACAAATTCCAGCCCAGACTACTATACCCTGCAAAACTCTCTTTCAAGTTTGATGGAGAAGTGAAATACTTTCATAACAAAGAACAGCTAAAGATTTTCATGATGACAAAGTCAACACTACACAGGCTCCTGCAAGATGTTCTAGAGAGGGACCAAAATGAGCAGAACTCCTCGAATGAGATCAGAAGCAACTAACTAAATAGGGCAAGCAATTCAACACAGGAGAAAAAAGAGTAAATGACAACAGGTAAATAACATGTCGATTGAAAATCAGTACATCTCAATTATAACCATCAATGTAAATGGACTCAATTCAACATTTAAGAGAGATAGACTGGCACAGTGGATTAAGAAACAAAATCCAACAATATGCTGCATACAAGAAACACATTTAACTCATAAAGACATTCATAGGCTGAAAGTC
>NW_004524627.1:8916967-8929844 GCF_000260255.1 Octodon degus | reverse complement strand
TCTCACTCACTCGCCGGCCTACGCTCTGGGTCTGTTCAGGATCCCGCGGCCTGGGTCGTCTCCTCATGTGTTCTAAAGTAGACTTGAGAATTCTATTGATGTTAAATGGAATTTCTGCACATTTTCTTAAGTCTAAAGAATAGTTCAGTTCCAGTGCTTTCTTACTGATTTTCTGTCTATATGAGATACCCATCATTAGAACTGAAGTGTTGACATATTCACTGTTATCATGTAGCTTTCACTTCAGATCTATCAATATTTTATATCAATAATTATCAGGGGTATGCAGATTATAACATCATGTCTATTAGGTAATTTTTAATAAAATGAAAAAAAAAGGAAAACAGACATGACACCTACATGGAGAAAATGGAGTCTTTATAACACTGTTGGTGGGTATATAACAGCAGTGAGAAATTGGTGCGGCGTTGCCCATAAAGAATTAAAATGGGCCTGTCAAATAGTATAGCAAACCCACTTTCAAGTATCTATCCAAAGGAATTAAAATGAGTTTGTTAAAAATATATGTGTACCCCCATGTTCACTGAAGTATTAGTCACAATGGCTAAGATATGGAATTGATGTAAACACTCATTGGCAAATTAATATAGAAAATACGCAGATAGTATCCATGAAATGGGAGCACCTACTGCTCACCTGATGGGTAGGTACAGAAAATGTGGTACATATGGCCTAATAATAGTGTCTACGCATGAATAGGAGGAAATCATGTCACTTGGAGATCATTACTTTAAGTATAATAAGGCTAGACTGGAAAGACAAATATCATGGATCTTACTCACATGTGAAATTTTAAAAAGTCAAATTCATAGAAGCAGGGGTTATAATAGCGGTCACCAGAAGTTGCTCATGATAGTTGTGGGGTGTTGGGATGATGGCGATAAAATACAGTGTTTTAGGTGAACTAGAAGAATAAGTTCTCAGAGGCTATTTCATAGTATGATGACAATAATTAATATTAATGTGTTATGTGGCTGAAAATTGAAAAGTATAGAATTTAAATATTCACACCACAATATAAGTATGAGATAAGGGATACATTAATTTAACTATCCGATAGGGAATATATATAATATGAAAGCTATCACATTTTACCAAATATATACAATTTTTTACATGTCAATTAATTTAAAAAAATTGGAATCTCCTTGAACTATGTATCTAATACAATAGCTACTAGCTCTATGTGGCTTCAAGGCACCTGAAACATGACTAAATTCGGTTGTGATGTGGTATAAATATAGAATAGATACCCAAATTCAACTATGTAGTGTTGAAAAAATAATGTAAAATAACTAATGAAAAAGGTTTAGTGGAAGGTCAGCTATAATGGGTGACAGCAATGCTAATTAGCTATGGTGAATATTTCACAATGTACTTCAAATCAACAAGCTGGACACTTCAAATGTATACAATTTTAACTGTCAACTACACCTCAATAAATCTGGAGGGCAAAACATTTATATTGATTACATATAATAATGGTAATATTTTGCACATAATGGGTTTCTTTTAATTTTCAAAGGTCTAGCTCACATTTCTAGTTCACAGTGTATCATCACAGGATAGCACAGGGCTGGGAGATAAAGCACATTACCAGTTCAAGAACAAAAGCCACTGTTCTCTGTCCTCTTCCCCCTCAGAACTCCATTCTCTCCTCTGTATCCTTTCTATTTTGTTAGTATTGTTCTATTTATCTTCCTGAGATTTGGCAAAAAGAGCATAGACGGCATGGAAAAAGGGAGGGATTTTTATTTTTTTCAGGCCTGATTGTTGGAGCCATCTTTGCCTGAAACTAGTATCCAGTTTAGAGGGGAGAGGCTTCTAGGGGTTTCATGGGAGGAAGAACTACCATACTTTCCCTTCTGACCTCTGTAAAAGACTAAAGTAAAATGCATGTTTCTGCACCCACACCCCTTTTCTTAGTTCTTTGTGTATTTCAGAACCTCAAAGGCAGGCAGTGTGTGGTAGAGCTTGAGCAGTGAATACTGTCCTAGAAAACTGCCACCCTGTTCAAAATGCTTTCAAGTTGAACTTTCATAGATCCCCAGAATGGAAGGCTGGGAGTCTGCTACTTTTCCTGGATTCCCAGGCTCAAAATCTCAATCTTACTTTTACTTCTTCATTCAAAAGCATACTTAATTTTACATGCACTTATGGAATGCCTTTTAGCTGCCCACTGTATACTAGACCCTATGATGATATTTGAAAGTGTATGTGTCATGTTGTATCTTCATCATGAAAACATTTTCTAAGACAAGTTCTAAATATATCAAATGGGGAATATGCGTAGTATCTCTGGCTCTGGTAGGCAGTGAATATTATAAAATAAGACATATACTTTTTATTAGAGCTTAATCTGTTCATGATTGCATTATTGATTGCACATATTCTTTTACTTGAAAGACTTAAGGAAGCTCAATCATTATTATAGACAATTCATATGGTACTTTGCATTTTATAGAATGCATCCACATACATATGCCCATATTTCTAGGAGACTAACATTAAAACTTTCTATTTTATAGATTAAAAATAACCTGAAAATCTGAAAGGTTAAAAGGATTTCCATTTACAGACTGAACAATTCAATCTGCAGGGGAACCAAATTTTTTCCTCAGTTATATATTATAAATTTTATGTGAATTGCCTGAGTCAATTGTATTTTGGAACTAAGATTGGAATTTATGTAATGAGCCTGATCAAACAAGCTTTCATAACAGAATATATTCATACCGCAAGTCACCATTGTGCCTCATGAGCATTTCACAGCTCCACAGGAGCATTGGAAGGGTTGTACCACTTGTCCACATGGAATTAATCCTTGTCAGAAGAACATGAATGGGTTAAACAATAAGGATTTGAAACTATAGTGACAAAGTGATATTAGAGTAAAAATAAACAATATTAAATATCTAGGCCAAATTCTCAAAACGCCATGAGCACACAAAGTGCTAAAATAAAAACTGATCAAAATATAAACTGCATGTATTATTTAACTGAGTATCTTGTATAATTCAGATTTCACATATATTGTGTTTAAGATAATACACACAGAGAAAGAAAATCTCCAGGCCCAGGCCTTATTAAATAAGTGCTTGTGGTGCTCTTTAGTGTGCACCTGTCTACGCATTTCTCCCAAACACAGCACCATGGGAAACAGGTACTCTGTGAGTGGGGGAACTTGAGTACAGTGAGGCCAGAGTCCCTATGCATTCTGTCCCTATTCACCTCTGTGGAAGGAGACTGTCAAGGAAGAAACATGGAGCCCCAATAATGGCTTTTCTTTTGATGTAAACCCATTAGGAATTGAAGCTCCCTTAAGCTGTTCTTGACCCACCTAGGGAGCAGCCAAGCCACATCTTACCAGCAGCTTGAAGAGACTGTTCTTAAGAAGCCACTTGTGAACAGGTGGAGTGGAGACTGTGTAGGAGAAAGACAAACCCTGGTGCAGTGTGACCCAGTTGTAGTACTCGCAGCAGTCCTTAATTTCGTTAAGGCTAAGAACTATGCTAGAACAATTCTAGCTGTTTAGCCAAATGAGTTGCAGCTTTTCTTCAAAGTGTTTAGTCCTGGGAGGTGGACACTTGGAACAAAGTGAATGGCATCCTCTCTGCGCAGATGTGTGTAACCCAAGATGGCGAATGTCCAGGCTCTGAGTGGCAAGTGCATAGGAGCTTCAGGAGGGCTTTTTGCCTTGGGTCCCACCTTTTCCTCTTATGTGATCAGGAGGAGTTCTCTGTTAGGAGGAAGACACTAAGTTTGTTAGGCTCATAGCCAGAAGTGAGGCCAGGAAAAGGAGAAGTGTGACAAATTTTAGGAGATGAAGGAAAAACTG
Source organism: Octodon degus (assembly GCF_000260255.1). Taxonomy (NCBI): domain Eukaryota; kingdom Metazoa; phylum Chordata; class Mammalia; order Rodentia; family Octodontidae; genus Octodon; species Octodon degus. Next base: position 8,925,985 of record NW_004524627.1, on the reverse strand, counting down.
CTACTTATGATTCAATTCAACAAACACTGAATTTTTCAAGACACTAGAGACTTAGCACAAATGACATTAAAAGTTACCACCATTATGTCAGCTTTTAAAGTATCAGAAATTGAAATTCTTATATGTAGTTGTCCTTGATTGTTGTTTAAGGACGCCTTAGTGATTCTGAGTAAATTAATACAGAATGACAAGGAAATAGATGAATGGGTGGGTGAATGAATGGACAGACAGACAGAAATCTGGAGGAAGGCGTTCTAGGGAGAGGAGACAGCTAATACAATTTCTGGAGAGTAAAACTTATAGCATATTTGAGAGCAAAAAGAAATCTGTCCAATCTGGAAAGCAGTGTTTACAGTGCAGGATCTTATTTTTCCTTTCCACGCTCTTTTGATATTTTTTACAGATTAATTTAAAGAGGTTATATACTTATCACTAATTAGAGATACTATGAAATACTCTGAGCTACTCAAGAGAATGCACTGAAACACAGGAAATATATAAACCAGCAGAACAAACTTTTAATCAGAAGGACAAAAAAGCCTGAACAAATGCAAAGCTAGAACATGTTAAAAAGGAAGACTCAGTATCAAAGGATGTAAATTCCCTAAAGTCAATCTGCATCTCTAACATGATTTCAATGTAAATACCAACAGGATTTTGTTCTTGAAACTAGTCAAGGTGATTATAACTCACAGGAAGATAAAAAAAATAGATAAGAATAGTCAGAAAAATAACACTGAGGAAGTCCAGCTCTACTAGACATTAAAACATAGTGTAAAGCCTCAATACAGCTTGTATCATGATCCACTCTGAAGAATAAACATTGATAAACCAAAATAAAGTTCACTAATATAAATGCCAACAGTAATTTAATAAAAATAATATCTCAGTATTATTAGGAAAATAATAGGCATTTTAAAAAAGTTTTTGGGATAACTGGTAACTATGTAGAAAAAAGATGAATCTAAATTAACATTTTATGTTAAAGTATAAATTCCAGTGGATCAGTGATTCAGGTGTGCACATATATGAAATTTCTTAAGACTATAATCACTTGAGTCATGAAGAATTACCAATAACCACAGAGTGAGGAAGAGCTTTATAATTAAGATATAATATCCTAAAGTCATGAAACAGAAGATTGAAAAAAAATTTAACAAATTAACTGCAAGAAAATGACAAACTGAGAAAATATATCTGAAAACTTATTACAGAATCTTGACATTCTGTATTGGACCTGTTTATCTGAAGTAGGTAGAGAATTTAATGAAAGAGAAAATCCTAGGGGAACAATGATTGTGTTCCATACCTAGCTAGGTAGCTATGAATAAGGACCTCACCAAACCCAAATTTTAACAACTCTGCAATGAAGCATTATAACACATGAAGCTCTACAAAAAAAATCCTTGGAGAATAAGCAAGTTTTATCTCCCAAATTGGTACCTCTTCTTAAGAAAAATAAATCATATTTTTATTTTTCATCTGGAAACCAGAAATTCCAATATGCAATAACTAACAGTTTCTTTGTCATTTTTATTCAACGTGGACCTTCTGTATCTCTATTTATTATATAATGATGTGGAAATGTTCCTATAATGATGCCCCTCTGTAATGGGAGGGTTTGTAATAGGATGCTATGGTACAGAGAATACCAATCATGCTTCCATGAATTTATTTATTTATTTACTGACTTACAATACACACTGAATCATCATTAGAAAAGAAAATTTGAAGTAATTTAATTCAGAAATACAATAACATAATAAAATATAAATGAAAAAGGAAAAGGGTAGCCTGAGGCAAAGTTAATTAGAAGAGCAGCCCATGTTGGAGAAAATAAGGAAATGCATTCTATAAAGAACTACACAGTTGCTATAATTTACTTCTAAAATTGTTTTTTTGGGGCATGTCCATTAGCTCAGTTGTTCAAGTGACTGCTTAAACAAAGCAGTCAGGCTCAGATTGCTGTGGTTCAATCCCCATATCCTCCTGCCTTACCAGACCTGCCCTAAAGGCATCCTGAGCCATCCCACCCCCAAAAAAATTGTTTTTGGCCTTTCCTGAAATAAATGCAATAGGAAGAGATGGACAGTTACATAGCTCTCATTATTTAAAGTTAGAAAATAAAATCATGCAATTTCCTCAGAAGGGCAAAACAAATCCAGCAATCTGATTTCTAGAATGGATTGTGTAATCTCAGGTAAGCCACTATTTCTGAATGTTTCTAATTCTGGCTCACAAGAAGAGTTTGAAGACTTGCTTAATGATGGAACTGTGGCTAAGGATGTAGAAATGACTTCTGCTCCTTTTGGGTCAGAATTTTCCTTGGGTGACTTCTTCCCAATACTTTTTAGGTTTTCTTAGGTTGAATTCCACTGTAAATGGACTTTGTGTCTGTGGCAGCAAATATCTTTGGAAGTGAGGGGAAAAACAGGTTTGCTCAGAAGGACTCGCCCAGTTGTGAGCCAGGCCTGATGACAGCTTGGCCACCCTCACGGGAGCTCAGCCCAACATCAGAGCCAGCTGAGGTTGAATAGATGGTTATTATGATGGCTGGGGAGATAGCTCATCAGGCATAGGTGCCTGTCAGGCAAGCACAATGTCTTGAGTTCAATCCCTAGTACCACATGAAAAAGAAAAAAAAAATATGGTTAGCATGCCCACTGCAATCAGTCACTCCAGAAAGTGACCATAGAAGGCCAATTCTTTCAAATTGAGTCAGATGAGACATGCTCTATGTCTACAAGGAGGCAGATTTCTAGCCATCCATGGGTGACCTTGAAAATCAAAACTAATCATGGCCAATTATAGAAGAAGACCCTTACTTAGATTCTTCAAATGAGCCACTGAACTTTCAAGTTTATCTGTAACAGCAGTCAGTACTGTTATTTAGTGCACACATACACACATGTATGTGCACATAATCTTTAGACATGCTAACATGGATACAAAATGAATTCTATAGTGCTTAAGTAGTAAAATTCATACTCTCACTCTGTTAGGTCAGGAGTTTGTGGAGGCCTAAACAGGACCGTGAGGCTGAGGAACTTATCTTCATGAGTCAACTTTGTTTGGTCATGTTCCTACCTTTCTACTCTCAGCCTTTCCCCAACTTTCTTCATAAAATAAGTTTATATCTTCACACTTCTCACATGTCCTGCCTTTCAAACTCCTTTTCTTATTTCTTTATGGTCAGTACTAGTTCTAATAAAAGATACAGAGCTCTTTTATAGGAGAAAATGTAGTTTTAATCTCAAAAATGAAAGGATATAAAATAAAGCAATGCTAGGAGACCTGGAGAAATGATAAAGATAGTAGAGAATGGATCAATTTATCAGGAAAGGACATAGCTGTCTGGAAAGAGCTCCTCTTCCATAGTGCACCTCTGAGTCTGTGTCCTCTCTACAGATGCAGGCTACACAGGCTAGAAATTAAAACATGTTCAACTAATAAGGCTTCTGCATATTTGGCTCACTCTCAGATACAACTGCTAATCCCCTGCCCCAGTTCTCAGAAAACTATGCCTGGAAATCTCTCAGGACTCTCCTAAGTATTGCTAAGCGATCTTCCCTTGACACCCTCAATACTAGTGTCCATGGGTCAAGTGCCTCTGTAGCATATCTTCATGGTTTCAGCCCTCGTCATGCAAGAAGGATGGTTTCACATCAAGGATGCTATCGTTGTGTGCTGCCCATGTACCAGGAACTGTTGGTGTAATTTAAGCAGCCAAAATTCTCCCCAGTTAGAGCTACTGTTCTATAGAATGACTTAGAAAGTCTCCCCAGTTCCATGGCTCATGGACACAAGTGAGCGTTGTTTTATCTTCACATCTATTGTAAAGAGGAAAACACCCCTCAAATAACATAGAGAAAGACAGGAACAAAGCAACATAAAACAATGCAAACAGTACAGAATTTCAAAACAAGAGAAAATTAACAATGGTTGTTGTATTATATATTGTTGCCATTAAATTTGTTGCTCAGATTAAAAGATGTAAGTATGCAAGAATGATCAAACAATTAAGCACTAACTCTTTCTTTCAGTAAGCCTTAGTTTTTTCATTGTCTTTTTTAAATTTTTAATTTATTTTTTTGCCATAATTTTATTGATAAATAGCAATGAAACAGTTTCAAAAAGGAGGTAGGACAGTTTCAATAATTAACACACTTCATACATTCTTCTTAGTGGTTAATTGCTGTACAAGATGCAGACTTGATATCCTATTTACAAAAAACATTAGAACAAATCATTCTATTCATTAAGAGAATGTAACTATATATCTATCCTAACCACTTTGAATACACAGATACAAAATGGACATTCATCTGTATACCCTTTTTTGTTAAGTTCCATTATTTGAATATTATAGGAGTGTAAACTCAGCAAAATATTCTAAAAGAGTCCAGTAGCCTATAATACTATTGGGTCTTCCACTTAATTGGCAATGTCAGAAAATGTTGACCTGAGTCCCCCACAGCTCAACATAACAGCATGGCTTTACTTCTTATATTTCGTTTTTATACTTTTCTTCTGGATGGTTAAGACCAAGGAAAAGAAGGACCTATGCACCAAGAGTTGTAGCTTTTGGGTCTGATAAGGTCAGTGAAATCCCCTCATTATTTATCCTGAGATCCTGTACCTCATATTGCATAACCTTTGTCAGTGTCAGCCATGTGGATGAGTCGCGGCCATTGCTTGGCCAATGTGCTCTCTGTGAAAGCTTGAGAGAATGTTTTCTCTCCATGTGACACTCCTTAGGCACACTCTACATCATCGATCACTTTCCTCTTTGGCCCCATTATCTCCTTGATCAGAAAATTTGGGATACTACAGAGTTACATGATGTTACAGTACAAGTTCTCATATGTCCTAAGACTTAATTGACCTTAGAAGGCTGGGGCCAAAATGTTGGCTTTCCTTGCAGCCCTCCTTTTTCTCTAATGTTGTTCTGCAAACTTAGGTTGTTAACCCTCCAGAAGACAAGCTTATTGTTATTATCAAACAACTTGGGCTGTTATGCTTAACCTCACTATCTGTCTGCATATCAAACATCTTATGCATAATATGGAACACGTATTTTTCATCAAGTATTGATATGTTGAACTTTATGTCCCTACAGAATATGATAAAAACATTTCAAAATTAGAATATATTTTAAAAATAGGCATAAAGTATTATATACTTCTCATGTTTGCACATAAGTCCAAAAATCTCACCATTTACAACCTTGAAGCAGGACAGTCCCACAATATTCCTTTTCCTGTTTCTTGTTTTCCCTTCTTCTTGAATATCCACCTACCGAGGAGCGATCATAGCAGCAATTGGCATGTCGTGACAAGCAGCCCATATTCAGAATATCAGAATGACAGGCACTCCAAATATGAAACTACTATTACAAATTACCATCTGCAGTGCAGCAGCTTCATTCACAGGTATCAGTATATATATTTAGTCAGGCTGAGAATCTTTCCAATTAACTGCTAGATTAAAAAATCTTCTGAAGATTCTCAGGATCATTGCCTTGCCCATCTTCTACATATAACTATTATGTCTTGACATTGTCATGTTTCCTAACTCTCCTCCTTTCCCTCTCTTGATTATTTAGTCCTTGAAATCCTGCTTTCCTTTTACTTGTATTATATCTTTCTTTTTGTATTTCTTCTTTTGAGTTCTTATACTAGGGAGACTATACGATATTTACACATGTGTGTTGGGTTTATTTCACTGGTTTATTTCACTTATGAGTATATATTCAAGTGGCATCCACTTCAATATAAAAGCTTGGAGTTTATCATTCTTAATAGCTGAATAATACTCCATTGTGTAAAAATACCATATCTTTTTCAACCATTCCTCAGGTGATGGGCATCTTGGTTGTTTCCAAAATTTGGCAATCCCAAATTGTGCTGCTGTAAACATAGGCACATATATATCACTAAGATATGATGTTTTCAGATCCTCTGGGAAAATTCCCAGTAGAGGAATAGCTGGCTTAAAGGGGATTTCCAGACCAACTTTTCTAAGGAGTCTCCATACTGATTTCCATAATGGTTGCACCAGTCTACATTCCCACCAGCAGTAGAGAAGGGTTCATTTTTCCCCACAGCCTCTCCAACATTTGTTTTTGGGTGATTTCTTTATGATAGCCATTCTTTCGGGGGTGAAATGACATCTCGATGTTGTTTTAATTTGCATTTCATGAATGTCTAGTGATGTGGAGCATTTTTTGATACATTTATTTGCTTCTTTAATTTCTTCCTCTGAGAAGTGTGTGTTCATCTAGGATGACCATCTAGATTGGGTCTTTAAATTTTGGGGCCCTAGTGCTTTTTAGTTCTTTATAGATTCTAGAGAGCAGACCTTTGAGTACTTATTAGTCATGATGTTTTCCAAATTTGTTGGTTGCCTTTTCACTTTGTTGTTAATTTCTTTTGAAGTGAAAAAACTTCTCAGTAAGAGCAGGTCCCAGTTGTTAATTCTTTCAACTGTTTCCCATGTGATTTGATTTCTGTCCATGAACTCTTTGCCTACGCCTTTGTCTTCAAGAGTTCCTCCTAATTTCTCTTCCAGGAGATTTAGTGTCTCTGCTTTAATGTTTAGATCTTTAATCCATATTTACTTTAGTTTAGTGCATGGTGATAGAGCTGGGTCAAGTTTGAGTTTTCAGCATGTAGAGAGCCAGTTTTTCCAGCGCCATTTGTTAAAGAGGTTATTTCTCTTCCAGTGAGTATGTTTGGCTCCTTTGTCAAAGATAAGGTGCCTGAGTGTGTTTGTAGGGGCTTTAGCATCTTCTCATCTATTCCATTGATCCTCAGGTCTATTTTGATGCCAGTACCATGCTGATTTTATAACAGTAGCCTTGTAGTATAATTTCAAGTCAGGAATTGTAATGCCTCCTGCCTTGTCTTTATTGACGAGAATTGCCTTTTCTGGTTCCAGATAAATTTTAGGAATGATATCTCTATGTCTGTGAGGTATGTCGGTGGTAGTCTGATAGGGATTGCATTAAATCTGTACAGCAATTTTGGGATTATGACCATCTTCACAATGTTTGTTCTTCCTATCCAGGAGCACGGAATATCTTTCCATTTTCTGAAATCCTTTACAAAAACTTTTTTCAGAGTACTGTAATTTTACTTGAAAAGATCTTTGACTTCTTTAGTTAGATTAATTCCAAGAGTATTTCATATTTCTCAGTGCTATTGTAAAAGTTATTGTTTTTATAATTTCCCTCTCTGTGTTTGTTTTGTGTGTAGAGGAATGCTATTGTCTTTTGGGTATTGATTTTATAACCTGCTATGCTACTTAATTTCTGTATTAATTCTAGTTGCTTCTTGGTGGAGTTTTTTGGGTCTTCCAAGTAAAGCATCATGTCATCTGCAAATAAAGACATTTTAACTTCTTCTTTGCTTATTTTTGTTCTTTTATTTCTTTCTCCTCTGTAATGGCTGTAGCTAATGATTCCAGAACTATATTGAATAGGAGTGGTGATAGAGGACATCCTTGTCTTGTACCAGATCAAAGAGTAAAAGATTTCAGGTTTTCCCTATTTAGGATTATGTTAGCTGTTGGGTTTTCATAAATGGCTTTTACGAGATTGAAGTAGAGGCCATCTATTCCAATTTTCTGTAGGACTTTGAACATGAATGAGTGTTGGACTTTGTCAAAAGCCTTTTCTGCATCAATGGAGATGATCATGTGGTTTTAAGTTTTTGCTCTATTGTTATAGTGTATTACATTTATAGATTTTCAAGTATTGAATCATTCTTGCATGCCTTGGATTAATCCTACCTGGTCATGGTATATGATCTTCTTGATGATTTTCTATATTCTATTTGCTTAGGATTTTATTGAAGATTTTGGCATCTATGTTCATGAGGGAGATAGGCCTGTAGTTCTCTTTCTTAGTTGTGTCTTTCCCTCGTTTTGGTATCAGTGTAATACTTGCCTCCAGGAATGATTTTGGGAGGATTGCTTAATTTCAATTTCATTGAAGAGTTTGAGGAGTATAGGGACTACATCTTCTGTAAATGTCTTGTAGAATTCAGCTTTGAATCCATCCGGACCTGGTATTTTCTTTGCCAGTAGGTTTTCAATTACATCTCGTATTTTATTGGCTGCTATTGGGCTATTTAGAGTGGTTATATCTTGTCGTTTTAGTTGTGGTAGTTTGTACCTTTCTAGGAATCTGTCCATTTCTTCTGTGTATTCTATTCAGTGAGGGTAAAGATTCTCTAAGTAGCTATTGATAATCTTCTGGATTTCCACTGAGTCTGTGGTAATTACACCCTTTTCATTCCTTATTGCTTGTATTTGAATTTTTTCTTTACTCTTTTTGATGAGGTTAGCTAGGGGCTTACCGCTTTCATTTAACCATTCAAAGAATCAGCTTTTTGCTTTTTTAATTCTTTACATTTTTTTCTTCGTCTCAATTGAATTAATTTCTGCTCTAATCTTTATGAATTCCTCCCGGCTTTGGGCTCTGGTTTTGGTTTGCTCTTCCTTTTCTAGTTGCTGAAGGTGCAGAATAGAGTATTATTTTTTCCCGTTCCGTTTTCCTAATGTGTGAGTTCACAGCTATGAATTTCCCTCTGAGAACTGCTTGCATCATATCTCATAAATTACGAAAGTTGTGCTTGAATTTTATAGAATTGTAGATATTTTTGAATTTCTTGTTTAATTTCATCTGTGACTCATTGGTTGCTGAGTAGGGTGTCATTTAATTTCCATGTATTTAAGGTTTTTTTTTCTGGTTTCTTTTTTCATTTATTTCCAGTTTCAGTGCACTGTGGTCAGATAATGTGCATGGGATAATTTCTGTTTTCTTGCGTATACTTAAGCATGACCTATGGACCAGTATGTGGTCTATTTTAGAAAATGACCCATGTGCAGCTGAGAAAAATGTGTATTCAGCTTTGTTTGGTTGGAACACTCTGTATATGTCCACGAAGTCCATTTGTCTAAAGCTCTGGTTCAGTTTTGTTATTTCTTTGCTAAGTTTTTGTCTGGTTGACCTAT
>NW_004524627.1:8900927-8916493 GCF_000260255.1 Octodon degus | reverse complement strand
GAATTTATTCATTTACACTGATGGTTAGAATTGAGATGTATTGACTTACGGTTGCCATGTTATCAACGTATTGTTGTTTACTCCTTTTTCTCCTGTGTTTAATTTCTTGCCCTGTTTAGTTGGTTGCTTCTGATCTCATTTGTGGAGTTATGTTCATTTTGGTCCCTCTCTAGCACATCTTTCAGTACCCTGCGTAGTGTTGGCTTGTCATCATGAAATTCTTTAGCTGTTCTTTGTAATGAAAGTATTTCACTTCTCCATCCAATTTGAAAGAGAGTTTTTCAGGATATAGTAGTCTGGGCTGGAATATGTTTTCATAGAGGACCTGAAGTACTCTGCTCCATGCTCTTCTTGCCTGCATGGTTTGTGAAGAGAAGTCGGCCATAATTTTGATGGGTTTTCCTTTGAATGTGATCTGCTTCTTTTCTCTAGCAGCTTTCAGTATATTATTCTTGGGCTGAATTTCTGGGATGTTGACTGTTACATGTCTCGGTGTATTTTTCATTGGGTTGAGGTTACTTTGTATGCTTCAGTTACCTGAATGTCAGATTGCTTCCTCATATTTGGGAAGTTTTCTGGTATTACTTCTGCCCATATTTTTTTTAATGTCATTTGTGTTGACTCCTTCTTTCTCATTGTTGCCTATTAGTCTCACATTGTTCATCTTTGCATCATCTTGCAGGTGATGGATTATTCTTTCCTGTATCCTTTTTGTTTTTAAGAGATCCTTTCTTACCTTTTCCCTAGCTGCTCCAGCATCTTAAATATCTGAAACTCTGTCTTCACTTTCACTTAAATGGTTTGGCAAGCTTGTGATTGAGGTTTTATTTTCCTCTATATCTCTTTGACTCTACTTCATGAGATCTATTTCTTTCCTGTATTGCTCATTCAAGGAATTCATCATTTTTCTAATCCCTTCTATTTTTTTTATCAATGTCTTCTTTAGAAGCAGTTATAAATTCTTTAACTGCAGTGATTTTTTCAGATTGGGTTTCCTCCCTATGTTTCTGTAGTTGCTTCTTTACTTCATTTTCTATGAATTCTGATAATTCTTTTTTTTTCAGAAAAGAATTGCACTCTGAGTTCCTCTATATCTTTCTGCTGTTGTTTATTTACTATCAACACTATTAATTCATGCATTTGTGCTGCTCTAGTGTCCTCCCTACTTGTTCTGTGTGGGCACTGGGTTTCTTCCATGTGTTTCTGCATTTGATTCTTTACTGCAGATGTTATTAATTCAGGGATTTCTTTTTTTATTTCCAATCTGAGTTCCTCTATAACTTTCTGCAGCTGTTTCTTTATTTCAGAAGCTTTTGATTCATTGCTTTCAGCTGTGTGATTCCCAATTTGTTCCGTGTTAGTGTCCTCTTTACTTTTTATGGGTGGGGTTGGGTTCTGAGTTTGCATTTTGTTCCTTCTAATCATTTTGTGTAGTACTGTCTTCTGACCTTTGTTGTAGATCTTCGTTGTAGTTATAACCTTAGCACATCCTGAAGTTCAGGTGCAGATGTACAAAGTTTGCATTTATCCATCTGTGCCTGGCTTGGGTCTGGCTGCTGTGCTCAGCTCCTTCCTCCTGCTGCTCTTGAGGGTGAACCAGTTGTGCCTCTCTGGCAAGATGTTCTGCTCCTGGACTAGTTGGGTGGTTCTATCCTCTACACTCTCTGCAGAGGTTGGAACTGTATGGTTATGCCCTAGGCATGTATGCCAGACCTGAGCTGAGCTTGGAGGGGACAATGTGGAGTAGGTTTGGAGAGGCAGCTCTCCCACACACTTACTGAGTCTGGGCTAGGACTGGGTCTGGGTGTTCCCGGAATGCGGCAGAAATTCCTACTGGGTGGGCATGGTGGGTGAGGTGCTGCGGAGTAGTGGGGGGCATCCCAAGTGGGTGGAAGACTGTTTCACCCAAGCTGCGCCTGGTCTGGGACCAGTAGTTGGTCCCACTGGCACAGGGTAGCAGGAAGCTCTCATTCATTTTCTTTTTTAATAATTTTTAAAAGAGTGTAAAGTAGTGATACAAAAACAAGCACTAGAAATGATACAAAATTTCACTAAACAAAGTAATAAGAATTCAACAATGGTTTCTGTATTGCATGATGTTATCTTCAAATTAGTTCCTCAGCTTACCAGACATAAATGTGCAATCTTTAAGATTTGCTTAAAGAAAAAACAAAGCTAAACAAAAATGTTGTAAAAAATTCAAAGAAAAAAACAAACAAAAACAATACTAAGCATAAAAAGAAATAAAGAAAGAATTAACTTCTTCTTTCAAAAGACCAGCAGAAATCAGCAGTACAATTATCCAAACTATTTTGCATATACACATACATATATCTTTTTCTCTTGTTTCATTTGTCCTTTAGCTCATCCAAGTTTTTCCTTCCTGTTGAACAGTTTTTCCTTTCATATTATCTATTGTACCTTTCAGATTTTAATTACTCTTTCAGGTTCTCACACTAGTGAGCTAATACAATGTTTACACATGGGGGGGGGTTCTGATTTATTTCAATTAAGGCAGTAATAATATAAATAGAACAGGGATTAATATTTAATGAGACTGTGTATTAATCACTGTACCAAATGATCTTCAACATTTCCTTATTTGAATACTGTCAAACTTTGCAAAAGGTATTTCTTTTGAAACATAAAAAGCAAACTGAAGTAGAAGTTAAACAAGTATCCAAGTTCACACATCTAGAAAATTTCTGAGCCTGGATACGATCCTCCAAAGCTGAATTTCACAAACAATGCATTTTTCAGATGTTCACTAGATTGAATTTCAAGACTGCAATGTTTAAGGAGTTTGAGTGTTCATTTTATTAGTAAGAGTTGATCAAACAATATGGTAATTTTTCTCTGGTTGTTACAGGGTCTCACTATGCAGCTAAGACTCATAGTTATCCTGCTGTTATCAGCCCTCTTAGTGCTGGAATTACAGGCATATGCCATTATGCCACTACACTCAGACTTGGTAGCTGGCTCAACCAGCCCTGGGGGCAGGGCTGGCATGGCATGTGGTGCTGGGGCTTGAACTTCAATCCCTACTCTTGCCTACGCTTGCCTAAGCAGGTGCTTTAGTCCACTGAGCTACCTCTCTAGCTCTGTGTAGTAAATGTTTAAACATTTAAAAACTTTATTATAGCAAAAGACATATTAATATCAACTCCCCTCACAAACACACTTAGCCCATCATTTGTACCACTTTGTGAAGTAGTTCTGAAAGTCTTCTTTTGTGTTTTTTTTTTTTTTACAAAGTCATGACTTCTTCAATGTCCTACACTTATTCACAGTATTTGTTTCCTGCTCATTTTAATTTGGGGGAAGAATCAGTGGTCAGAGGGCACCATATCTGCTGCATAAGGTAGATGAGATCCCTGTAATGGATGGCACTCAGCAGCAGCAGTCAACATATTTTTTATGTTACTTCATAGATGCTCTGAAGGAATAACAAGGCAATGATTATGTAAAATCTGCCCTCAGATCTCTGTTTATATTTGGACATTTATTTGTAAACAAATGTAATCTCTATTAAAAGTAGTCATGACATTAATACTGCTATTAGAATACAGTGATTGAGAAGAACTAGTCAGAGAGAAACTACTGCAAAGGAGAAAGGGCAAAACACCAAGAAAATAAAGTAAAATTAATAATGCTAATGCTAATGAAAGCACACACATAACAAACTTTGAGGTTGGAGAGATATCAAGAAAACAGATGGGGGGCCTGGGCCTAGCTCAGTCCTTTAAGTGGCTGCTTCCACAAAGCTGTCAGCCTCAGGTGGCTGGAGTTCAAACCTCACAACTCTCCCGCTGGCCAAACGTGCCCTGAAGGCATGCGAGGAACAAAAAAAAAAAAAAAAAAAGAAAGAAAGAAAACAGATGGGCATGTACCTCGGTAGTGTCCCAAATTTTCTGATCAAGGAGATTATGGGGCAAAAGAGGAAAGTGATTGATGATGTAGAGTGTGCCTAAGGAGAGTCACATGGGGAGAAGACATTCTCTCAGGCTTTCACAGAGAGCACATTGGCCAAGCAATGGCCGTGACTCATCCACATGGCTGCACTGACAAAGGTTCTACAATCTGAGGTACAGGATCTCAGGATAAATCCTGAGGGCATTTCACTGACCTTCTCAGACCAAAAAGCTACAACTCTTGTTGCACAGGTCCTGCTTTACCTTGGTCTTAACCATCCAGCAGAAAAGTATGAAGACGAAATATAGGAAGTAAAGCCATGTTGTTATGTTGAACTGTGGGGGACTCAGGTCAATAATTTCTGACATTGCCAGTTAAACAGAAGACCCAATGCTATTATGGGCTACTGAACTCTTTTTGAATATTTTGCTGAGTTTACACACCTATAATATTCAATAACGGAACTTAGAAAAAATGGGGTATACCGATGAATGTCCATTTTGTATCTGTGTATTCAAAGTGGTTAGGATAGTTATATATTTGCATTCTCTTAATGAATAGAATGATTTGTTCTAATGGTGTTTGTAAATAGGATCTCAAGTCCGCATCTTGTACAGCAATTAACCACTAAGAAGAATATATGCAGTGTATTATTTGTTGAAACTGTACTTCCGATTTGATTTGAAACTGTCTCATTGCTATCTGTTTTTCAATAAAATTTTGAAAAAAAGGATTTCCCAACTCAGTGGACGACAAGACAAAAAAAAAAAAAAAGAAAAAGAAAACAGATGGGGCCGTGGAATGGTTTGCATCCTTGTAATCCAATGAAAGTGGTGGAATTCTTACTGAACAGAAGTAAAGGTTTTACACATATCTGACTTTTTTGTACTACAGTATCTGTGCAGTAGCAATACAACTCATAATTTTTATTATTATTATTATGAAAAAAACCCATGCACTGAAGATAGACATATTCCTTGGGCAAAGGTGTGGAGAGCAGTTTGGCCTGTGTTTGCTCTTAAACAATACATGAAAGGAATATGACTAATATTTTTTATAACTTCTTCCTGAGCTACAGAGAAAGCTACTTGGTAATGTTTGCAATTTCTGCTTAGGAAGAAAACCAAGATACTCATGATTCCTGCCCGAGAGAAAGTAAATTGTTCATTCTCCCCTAGTGATGCTGACAGGATTTCAGAGTGATGTGGCAGCTTTCCCAGGGAGAGGAAGTTTTGCCAGGACCCCAGAACAAAACAGAGGTACCAGTTATCAGCACTTGCTTATTATGAAGGCCTCCTTCAGCCTTGCAAGAGAAAAGAGTTTGTATGAATTATGGAAGCTATGGAGAAGAAGACTTGGTGATTTTAACTTCCTGCAATTAGAAGTAGACAGTATCTGTCTACTTCTAAGCTCCCAACTGTCCACTGCCATTCTAATTCCAAGAAAAGGAGAGTTCTGGGTGATTATACCGATCACAGAAATCACTTATCAAATTGGTGTTCTAAAATAACAAGTTGACAAAGGTCATAAAAGCCCTAGTAGGCTTTAAATTCAAGCAACATGCTTCTATACAGCCAAATTTTGTACCATCTCCCTCATCAAATCAGTAAATTAAATGCAACAAAGAGAATTCAAATATTAACAAGACCATAAAATGTCTTTGTACAAAGTAAATTAGAAATGCTTTTTGATATAATGAACAATCAATTCTTGTGAGGCAGTATTTCTCATCTGTGAAAAATTCTTTTTTCAGAGACCAATGGACACAAAAGCATCAGCCAAAAAAGTAATAATAATAAAATAACCCAGGCCTTATAATTTTTAATGCTTTAAAATCTTCAATTCCTTTGTTTCAGAAAGCTGGTAAGAAACTGTTGTTTTTCCCAGAAATAAGAATCAGTTATTTCTTGAGGCAATTAATTTATTTGTTACTTAGCATGTCTCAAGAGTTTATCATGTGTTTAATGTATTAAACATTTCATTTAGGCCAACGCACAGAAGGGGTAGGTGAACATTAGCTTGGGTTGAAGACGTGTGTGTGTGTGTGTGTGTGTGTGTGTGTGTGTGTGTGGCTGGATGGGACTGAAGTAAGACTACTGCCATTCTAATTCTGTCTTCTCTCTCGAATCTCAAGGTGAATTTCCTGAGCTTTCAAAAGCCATTTGAACATTGCTAAAAGGCTGCCCATGTATAGAAGCATTGTGGTTTAGCTACTTTTGAATAAATGTGGTCATGAGTTCTTTACAACAATCTGGAATTGCAGATGTTGTTTATTAGTCTCAACTTTTGGATACAGAAAAGTAAGGTGACACAACTTCATGGAGTGGAGGCACATTCAGTTCCAGGTTCTAAATTTAAGTTCATGTATGTAATAGAAACTATAATGATCTCCATTTTATGTACATATATCAGTTGTTGAGAAAACACTGTCATTTGAAACATGGATGGAAATGGGAATTATTATGTTAAGTGAAATGCTCCAGGCATAGAAATACAAATACAAAATGTAGACTACAAACACAGTTATTTCATAGAGGTTGATAAAATGGTGATTACCAAAGGATGGGGAGAAAGAGAAAATCAAGAATGGAAACAGTTAATCAATGGATACAAAATACATTTATAAGTTAAAAGTTTTCTTTGATGTTACACAGGAAAGTAATTAGACATAAAAATAAAGTATTATATACTTCTAAAAGTTGGAAAATTATGAGTTTTCACCATTATAAAAAATAAGTTTGACAATATAGATTTTTTAATCTGATTTAACCTTCACACACACACACACACACACACACACATATATAGTGTACCATGTATGTCTATAATTTTATCTATGAGTTAAAATATGCTTAAGTTTAAAAATCAAAAAGTAAAAGTCACTGACAGTTTAGAAAAAAGAAAAAAACTGTCCTGGGGCCAATCAAATAGCTCAGCAGATTAAAGTGCCTGTGAGCAGGCCCAGGTTCAATCCCTGGGCCTGCTGTGCTAACCATGCCCCCGGGGCATGCTGAGAGGACAATTGAGACTGGGCATGGTGATGCACACCTGTAATCTCAGCTCTTGGGGGCTGAAAGCAGGAGAATCACTGCAAGTCCAATCTGCATAGTAAGACCCTGAACAACCTGTAGACCCTTCCCTAAAATACAAAAAAACAAAACAAAAACAATAAAACAAAAAATATCCTGCTTAGTTCATTTTTTTATGTAGTCAATAAAATTTATTCAGGTTACATTTCTCTAATCCCAAATGCCAATAATAACTAAATATTCTCATATTACTTTTGCTTTGGCTCCATTTTATATAATAAACCCAATTAGTATGTCCAAGATTTTGATGATTCATTTTTTAAGGGGCATTTCATTTTTTTCCATAATTTTATTGAGAAACAAATAGCAGTGAGACAGTTTCAAATCAAATTGGTAGGACAGTTTCAACAATTAACACACTGCATACATTTTTCCTAGTGGTTAATTGCTGTACAAGATGTGGACATGATATCCTAACATCATTAGAACAAATCCCTCTATTCATTAAGAGGATGTAACTATATATCTATCCTAACCAATTTGAATACACATATACAAAATAGACATTTATCTGTATCCCCCTTTTTTTATTAAGTTCTGTTATTTAAATATTATAAGTGTGTAAACTCAGCAAAATATTCTAAAAGAGTCCAGTAGCCCATAATAGTATTGGGTCTTCTGCTTCACTGGCAATGTCAGAAATTGTTGACCTGAGTCCCCTATAGCTCAACATAACAACATGGCTTTACTTCTTATGTTTCGTTTTTATACTTTTCTGCTGGATGGTTAAGACCAAGATAAAGCAGGACCTATGCAACAAGAGTTGTAGCTTTTGGATCTGATAAGGTCAGTGACATCCCCTCAGGATTTATCCTGAGATCCTGTACCTCAGAAAAAGGAGGGCTGCAAAGAAAGCCAACATTTTGGCCCCAGCCTTCTAAGGTCAATTAAGACTCAGGAGGTATGAGAACTTGTACTGTAATGTCATGTACCTCGGTAGTGTCCCAAATTTTCTGATCAAGGAGATTATGGGACCAAAGAGGAAAGTGATCGATGATGTAGAGTGTGCCTAAGGAGAGTCACATGGGGAGAAAACATTCTCTCAAGCTTTCAGAGAGCACATTGGTAAAGCAATGGCCGTGACACATCCACATGGCTGCACTGACAATGGTTCTACAATCTGAGGTACAGGATCTCAGGATAAATCCTGAGGGCATTTCACTGACCTTCTCAGACAAAAAGCTACAACTCTTGTTGCATAGGTCCTGCTTTACCTTGGTCTTAAACATCCAGTAGAAAAGTATGAAGACGAAATATAGAAGTAAAGCCATGTTGTTATGTTGAGCTGTGGGGACTCAGCTCAATAATTTCTGACATTGCCAGTTAAACAGAAGACCCAATGCTATTATGGGCTACTGAACTCTTTTTGAATATTTTGCTGAGTTTACACACCTATAATATTCAATAACGGAACTTAGAAAAATGGGGTATACCAATGAATGTCCATTTTGAATCTGTGTATTCAAAGCGATTAGGGTAGATATATAGTTGCATTCTCTTAATGAATAGAATGATTTGTTCTAATGGTGTTTGTAAGTAGGATCTCAAGTATGCATCTTGTACAGCAATTAACCAGTAAGAAGAATATATGCAGTGTATTATTTGTTGAAACTGTACTTCCAATTTGATTTGAAACTGTCTCATTGCTATCTGTTTATCAATAAAATTTTGAAAATAAAATAAAATAAAATTTCCCAGAACCTATGTAAAGGAGGTAAATGAAAAACTTCACAGGATACCATCCTATGGCACCTGTCAGGCCCTCTTGGTATTCTTTTTTTATGTATTTAGTACAGGGTCTCACTGCACAGATTGGACTCATAGTGCTTCTTCTGTTTTCAGCCTCCCAAACTTTGGGATTACAGGCATGCGCCACCATGCTCAGTTTCAATTGCCATCTCAGCACACCTCAGGGGTGAACGTTGGTCCCTGTGCATCTCTTGGTATTCTTGACTTTTCCAGTGTACCTCCAAAAGTCACAAGAATTTTTATTCTGGTTTATAGAATTTTTGAATGCTCAAGATTTCAACTTATGAGAAATCTGAACACTTCATTCCATAAAAGTAAAAGCAAGTGAATGAAGTGGTCTGTAGAGCTCCTCAAGGCAAGTAGTTCAAAAGATTTCTTGCTATTATTCTTAGCTACCAGCATGTAGCTACCTGCTTTGTTTTCATCACAGGTGGTTGCCAAGAGAAAAAGTGAAAGAAAATAATTTATCACAAGCTAATGCATGACTCAAGTTCTCAGAAGTAAATTTCCAGAAGCAGAAAAATTTTCTCTTGGGAGAGGCATTTCCCATCAGATTTTCTAAGTCATAATCCAAAACTACTTGAATGCCTACTTTATGCTGGGCACTTTTATCTCACAGCAATTATGGGAGAGAAAAATTGCTATCTTCACTACACATGTGAGAAAGATAAATTTAATCTGTTTGAAGACACTGCTGAGGTTATATAGTGTTAATTCTAAAAGTATGATTGAGCTGTAATACTCATAAAGAGAATCTATGCATTCTGTGTTAAAGGCTTATAATAGCACATTATAATACAAGACACATGATTTTTAGATTATTTTATAATAGTTGCTCAAAGAGTCATATGCAGACAGAGAGAGAGTGCAACAAATCTTTCCACTCACCAAAGACCCAAAAGAATCTATCTGAGGGCCTGGATCCCATGACAGAGTCCTACGTGAGTCCCATAACATTTCCCTCACAAGTCCAACTGGAGCCCAAGAGACCATAACAATGTCTCATGCTGTCTTTTTTTTTCATGGATTTTCTCTGGGAACACCTGAAGGTTAGTTTTGGAAGCTAGACAGTCTGTGCAAGCAGGATGAAGGATCTGTGTTAGTAGCTGAAGGATGATCCATGATAGCAGACTGCACTGAAGCCAGGAAGCAATGCTCTGAGTAAGAACCAATGCTTCTGAGTAAGAAACGTTCCCTCAAAGTGAACTATCATCATTCTCAGTGACAACAAGGTCCTGAACTCCTTTGACAATGAGAACAAACAAGTTGATCAGGAAAATCAGCATGACAAGCTCCTCTAGGAAAACCAACTGCTCAAGAAGAGCCAACATCTAAGGAACAACACCTCTTTTTCTCTAGTTCTCCTTCTTTTTGTTGACAACAATCCTCAGGTGCACCTCCCTTACCCAGTGTCACACTGCTTCAGTTCAACTGGGTGTTACAAGTTGGCCACCAGCTGTCAATCCATCACAATACACTACATTAAAGTTAAATATATAGTGAATGACTAGACATCCATATAACCACTACTTAACTTGACAGGATTTCCACACTGCAGATAGTTCTTTCTTGCCCCTTTTAAAATCACAATGATTGTCAGAAGTAATTCTGTTCTGGATTTTATAAACATGTCTTAATTAAGTTCATTGCTAAACTCCGTATGAATGTAATATGCCTAGCTATGTCATGGTCTGTGAGGACTTTGCCTTGAACTGAGGAATTTCCCAGGATGTGGTACTTTCAGTAATAGGATTGGAACAGTTGGATGCTCTCTAAATGGAATCATACAGTACATTCTCTTTTTGCCTGACTTCTTTTGCTCAGCTTGATGTCTCTGAGATTCATCAAGGCTGTTGACTGTAGCAAAGATTCATTTTTATTGCTATGTATTTCTAGTGTATGATGATTTTGTAATTTACCCATTATGAGTTATTTCCAGTTTTCCAATCTTATACTTTCATCTAGTTTCTTTATCCTTTAGCTGAAAAGAAAATAACTTAATTTTTTATGGTGTAAGTCAGGGCCTATCACCTCTGTGAGTTTTACTTGTTTGGGACTCTAATTTTATCTCAGATTTTTACAGATAATTAAAGTTCCTCCAATTTTTTTTTCAGAAAAGACTGACAACATGTGTCATACTTCCTTGTCACATAGAAAATATTTTTAAAATACCCTTGTTGTTTAGCATTTTAAAACAAAAATTTAAATTTATGCCCAATAAAATTCCATCTTATAGGGTAACTGTATGATTTTTAATCTATATGGATTCAAGTGTCTATCAGCACATTCATAGCACAAAGTATTTCTACCACCCACTGAAATTCTTTCATGTTCTCCAAGCCCATCCAGACAGCACACCTGTTCTTGGTTCTTACTCTTTTCCTTCTCTCTCTCTCTCTCTCTCTCTCTCTCTCTCTCTCTCTCTCTCTCCAGAGATTGAGATTGAACTCAGGACCTTGTGCTTACCAGGAAGACACTTATGCTCCTGAGCTATCTCCCTGGCCTCCTAGAAATTCAATTATATGATATGTCTTTTGTGGTTAGGGATATATTTTTACACATTGTAAAATATATTTGAAAATTAACCATTTTACTGTATCAATCAATGGTTCATTCTTTCTCATAGCTAGATAATACTTTATGAAGTTAAAGCTGCTTTTAAGTACTTAACAGAGTAGGGATATCAGAGTTGTTTCCACTTTGAAGGAATTATGATCAAAGCTTCACCCAGTTGTGTGAGTATAACTTTTCATTTCTCTTGAGTAAATACTGAGAAGGTGAATGTTGGGTCATAAGTGTAGAAAGTGTGATTAAAATATACAGTGAAAATTTACATTTTAAAAATTATTGTAGTAAAAGGCTCTTTACCATTATTGCCTCTGAAAATACTCATTTTTGCTTCAAATACACCTATCACATTGTCTTGTCACTTTATGAAACAGTCCTGGAAGTCCTCTTTTCCTGTTACTATGTAGTGTGATCAAAAATGTGAATGCCATGGCCAAGTGCCACTCAGTGGAAAGGCAAGCTCAGCATGTAAAAACATAGTGTATCTTTCTCCACCTTACTCACCAGATCAGGCAATTCTGTGTCTTCCCCAAAGTCAGAATAACCATGAAAGGTAAGTATTTTATTTGATTCAGAACACATAACCTTGAGAGTGTAACTAGAGACACTCTTGAAAAAGCACTTTCAGAACTACTTCAGAAAGTGGCAAGGAGGGTGGAATACGGGTGCTTGAAGTAAGGGAGAGTATTTTGAGGGGGTTGACAGCAAAACATTTTTACTGTAACATATTTGCAAATTTAAACATTCACTGTAGTTTTATGAATTTGGTAAAGGGTCTCACATTGACTGTATTTTCATCATTTTTCTATGTTTAACTTCATAAGAATCTGTCAAGCTTTTCACAAAGTGGCTGTGACATTTTTCATTCCTACTAGCAATGTATAAGAGTCTTGGTTGCTACCTTTTTGCTAATTATTAATATTTTGCATGTTCTATTCTTTTTTTGTGAAATTTCCATAAGTACATAGAAATTATATATAACATATATTAGAAATACAAAGGATACAGCAGAAATACAAAGTTTCAAAAAACATATGAACTATTGCATTCCAATAAATTGGACAGACTAGAGAAGAAAAGGGTTAATTCCTGGAAACAAATAGCCTACAAAGACTGCATCTTGAAGAAACATCCAATCTAAATACATTAATAAATAAAAAGGAATGTACACTATTCAGAAAATGCTCAACAATAAATTTCAAGGCAAGATGTGTTTTCAGAATTGAATTCACATACCTGCAATATTTAAATGATGATGGAATACCCTTCTCTGACAAAACTAAACAAAAAAAGGGTATACAAATGAATGACCATTTTGTATGTGTATATTCAAAATAGTTAGCATAGATATACAGCTACATTCTCTTAATTCAATGCATAAGAAGATTCGTTTTAATCGTGTTTGTGGATGGATGTCATGTCTGCATCTTGCACAATGAATAACCACTGAGACCACAATGTGCAATATATTTATTATTGAAAATATCCTACTGAACAGTTTTGAAACTGTCTCATTGCTATTTGTTTCTCAAATTATTAAATAAAAAATAAATTACATTTTGCTCTATAAAAAATAAAAACATAAAACAATAGAAATAAGCACTTGACAAAATTCAACATGATTTGAGAATTACAACTCTTAAGAAATTAGGCATCTAAAACTTGTACCTCTATATAATACAGACTATATAATATATACCTAGCTGACATCATATTTTTAAATTTTTCAGATCCTTCTAAGATGAAGACAAGTTTACGGTGCTTACTTGCACCACTTTAATCCAATATAATCTTGGGATTCCCAGCCAAAGTAGTTAGGCAAGGAAAAGAAACAAGATAA
The DNA here is from genome assembly GCF_000260255.1 of Octodon degus. Lineage (NCBI taxonomy): Eukaryota > Metazoa > Chordata > Mammalia > Rodentia > Octodontidae > Octodon > Octodon degus. Next base: position 8,903,335 of record NW_004524627.1, on the reverse strand, counting down.
TCCAAAGTGGAAACAAGAAGTAAAATTAATTTTTTTTCAAACAATGAGATCTTATATATAGACAGCCTAAAAGAGACCATTAAAACACTGTTAAAAGTGTCTAGGGAGTTGACTCAGCATCATAAATGTCTGCCTGGCAAAAGTTAGGTCCTGAGTTCAATCTCTGGTGAGAGAGAGAGAGAGAAAGAGAGAGAGACAGAGAGAGAGAGAGAGAGAGAGAGAGAGAGAGAGAGAGAGCACAAAATGCTGTTAGAAGAAATAAATTATTATAGGAAACAAAATAATGTACAAAAACAGAGGCATTACTATATTTTAATGACTTAACTATCCAAAAAAAATTTAGAAATCACCTTTACAATAGCATAAATACCCAGTCCTAGCTCAGGCCCAATGAGTGTGTGGGAGAGCTTCAGGCTACCCTGCGCCAGCGGGACCTACTGGTCCCAGCCCTGGCGCAGCATGGATGAGACCCTCTTCCACCCCCTTGGGATGCTACCCACCACTCCACAGCATCTCCCCCACCCTGCCACTGAGTAGGAATTTCTGCCGCATTCCGGGAACCACCAGATCCAGCCTTAACCCAGGCCCAGTGAGTGTTTGGGAGAGCTGCCTCTCCCCCCTACTCCAACTTGTCCCCTTCAGACTCAGCTCAGGCCTGGCATACAGGCTTGGGGTGAAACCCTGCAGCTGCAATCCCTGCAGAGAGTGTAGGGAACAGAAACACCCAGCTAGTCCAGGAGCAGAACACCTTGCCAGAGGGGCACAATAGGTTCACTCCCAAGGGCAACAGCAGGAAGAGCTGAGCACAGCAGCCAGACCCAAGCTAGGCAGAGCTGGATAAATCCAAACATTTTAGCTCTGCACCTGAACTTTAGTAGGTGCGAAGGTTATAACTGCACCAAAGATCTACAACAACGGTCAAAAGACAGTGCTACACAAAATGCCAATGAGAAGGAGCAAAATGCAATCTCAGAACCCAAGCCCACCCATAACAAGTGCAGAGGACACTAACACAGAACAAATTGGGAATCACACAGCTGAAATAAATGAATTAAAGTCTTCTGAAATAAAGAAACAGTTGCAGAAAGGTATAGAGGAACTCAGATTGGAAATGAAAAAAGAAATCCCTGAAATAATAACATCTGCAGTAAAGAATCAAATGCAGAAATGTATGGAGGAAACCCAGTGCCCACCCAGAACAAACGCAGAGGACACTACCTCAGCTTAAATGTATGCACTAATAGCGTTGATAGTAAATAAGCAACAGCAGAAAGTCATAGAGGAACTCAGAGCGGAATTCTTTTCTATTAGATCAGCTCAAATGAACAAATTAATAGCATCGATCATAAATAAGCAACAGCAGAAAGTTATAGAGGAACTCAGAACAGAATTTTCTGAAATAAGAAAAGAATTCTCAGAACTCTTAACATCTGAAGTAAAGAATCAACTACAGAAACATAGCGAGGAAACCCAATCAGAAAAAAATACTACAGTAAAAGAATTTATAACTGTTTCTAAAGAAGACATTGATAAAAACAAATAGAGGAGATTAGAAAAATGATGGATTCCTTGAATGAGCAATACAGGAAAGAAACAGATCGCATGAAGCAGAGTCAAAGAGATATAGAGGAATTTAAAATCTCAATCACAAGCTTGCAAAACCGTGTAAGTGAAAGTGAAGACAGAGTTTCAGATCTTGAAGACGCCATGCAGCTAGTGAAAAGGTAAGAAAGGATCTCTTAAAAACAACTAGGATACAATAATATAAACAGCAAAATGTGTTGTTTATGTGTAAATTGAACCAAGGAGGTAAAAGATCTGTATACTAAATACTGTAGGATAATGATGAATAAATTTGAGAAGACAAAAATATAGAGAAGTATCCCACCTTTATGGTATAAGAAAATTAATATTATTAAATGGACATACCAACCACTATAACTTGTATATTTAATATTATGCCATCAAGCTCCCAGTCCCTTGGGCCGCCCTCCATCACTCCACAGTGCCTCCCCCACCCCACCCGCCGAGTAGGATTTTCTGCCGAGTTCCAGGAGGCCCCAGACCAAGTCCAAGCCCAGGTCCGGTGAGTGTGCAGAGAGCTTCCTGCTACCCTGCGCCAGCGGGACCAGTCCCAGCCCAGGCGCAGAGTGGGCCGGACCCTCTCCTAGCCCCTTGGGCCACCCCCCACCACTCCGCAGTGACTCCCCCACTCTGCCCACTGAGTAGAAATTTTTGCCCCGTCCCAGAGACCCCAGACCCAGTCCTAGACCAGGTCCCGTGAGTGTGTGCGGAGAGCTTCCTCTTCCTCCTACTTCCCCTTGCCCCCTCCAGGCACAGCTCAGGCCTGGTATACACGCCTGAGGTGTAATCCTGCAGCTGCAATCCCTGCAGGGGAGAGTGTAGAG